>NC_061120.1:134691748-134747353 GCF_002878395.1 Capsicum annuum | reverse complement strand
ATCATAGTACGAGATCTCGCTATTAATATATGCATCGTACAGTGCATCTATGGATCAAAGATTTGGGGTGAGCTTTTAACATTTAGAATATTCTTGATCTCCCTCGTATTGATTAGACTTATATCTATTTTGTAATTCAAAGATGGTTGTACATTCATATTCATTTTGTATTTTCCTATATACTCTGATTGTATTAGATGCTCTTATACTAATTTTACCAAGTCTTGGGGTTGTATTCTATATTAGTCCATTATTTAGATTCATTTTGCTTTTTTCTTTTATTCTCTTGATAGTCTATTAGTAATTGTTCCGTGTTATAGGTACTGGTGGGTTATAGTAGGTGTCGTCATGACCTTAGAAATTAGGTTATGAGAAATCGGTATTAGAGCCTAGGCTTACCGATGTACTAGTATAAATTCTAAGTGTCTAGTAGAGTCTTGCGGATCGATAATATGAAATTTGTATCCTATATTCGAGAGTCCAAATGACATTCTTAGGATATTCTATTCTTGACTCCTTGTCATGTATCCATATTTCTATGAACCTCTAGTACTTTCTTTGATCCCACTCTTTCCTAGATGGATGACACAAAGTTATCGATTGATGCAGAGAGACTTTTGCATGTGTTTCTAGGGTTTTAGCTCATCATCGGGATGGGGAGTTAGAAATGGATATCGAGGATCTTTAGAATTAGCCAGAGGTTATGAGGTTAGCCCAAGCTTTGATAGAGTTTGTGATTGCCCAGTTCTACAGGATCTAGTGTTAGGGATTTTGAGTATTTTAGTGGATAGCCAGAGATGATTCTTGATACACTGAGTGGTTCTCATATTTGGTTTATCATTTTTTAAAAGGATTCTCTATATATTTTAGAATATAAAATTAAGTTTCTCAAGTGGGATAGACATACTTTTACACAATATCCTTTAGAGAATGAGTTGGTGTGTGGATTTGTCAAATAATTAACTTTGCCACTCCACTTGGCATCGAAACATTTATAGCAATTAGGTTATCTTTCACTTAGGTTGTTTGTCATATAAAGACCATAGAGGGGATGTGCATTGACGCATATAGAGGTGGTGAAGAGTACATGCCATTAGTACAATGTTATTTGTATTTTTTCCTGGAGTAAGGATCCTCCCAATAAGGATCAACATCACTTGAAGCCTATCAGGTCCTTAGAGGTAGTACCTCAGACTATGGATAACTTTTCGATAGATTGTAGTTGTCATAATGGACAGAGTTCTAGTCAGACATTATAGAGTTCTCGACCTAGGATTTTACGTTGTGACAGCTATTTAGGGCGAATAGATATTGCATAGCAGAGAGCCTGAGGGGCATGTTTCAATTATAGAGATCTTGGTCATTGGTCTACGAGTTCCCCAAGTATGAGTTGGTTATCTAGATGGGGTCATCATATGTTACTCGCTACTCTAGAACTCCTAAGGTGTGTTTTGATTGTAGGGAGAATAATCATTTTTGTAAAGAGTGGCCTAGGCGTCAGTTGGCCAACTAATTGGGGACTACTTGTGTTTATCGCTAGGCTATAGCTTTAGGAATGTGTTATGACTACAGAGATATTGGTCACTAGTCTAGAGAGTATCCTCATGTGGGATTATTAGTTATTCAATTAATCCATATTAGTCTTATAAAGTTATGGTACCTTCGATTAGAGTTAGTGCACTTAGTGCCTCAGTTGGAGATTTAGACACTCAATCCAGATTTGTACATACTCAGATTCATACACCTTCGAGAATGTCATAACTATGACTTTGGACTCCATTAATATATGTGCATTTTGATTTACTATTTTTTTATTTTTATTTAAATTGAGTTGGGGTTTTCATACCCATCGACACTGATATGCCTTGATGCTACTATACTGGTTGAAGTAGCCTTTATGTAGATTTTATGTATATGTGATTACCCCCGTAGAATATTTCTCTTAGTAGTGGATTGAGTGGATCAATATTATGTTCTTTCTTGAGATGTAGCATTAGGGTTAAAGTCCTATTTTCTTTGGCATATTGGCCTTATTATAACAGTAGAGTGGTATTGGTTATGTTTCCCATTTTTAGTGTAACCTGAAACTTATGTTGTTGCTACTATTGTTATTATTTTGGTTGTTATTAATTCTTGCTTGACAGACGGCTGGACTAGTGTCATCTAGTTAGTATTTCCCTTCTTGTGATTCTTATCCATTTGATCCAGAGCCTTATTTCGTTAGATTTTCAATCTATTAGTGAGGCAAGTTTAATTATTGAGCGGGTTGTGAAAGTGAAGATAGGTTTGTTCTTCCATGATTCTGTTATTATACCGACATTGACAACTCATTTCTATGGCCTATTCTAAAGATTGATCAGTTTAAGGTTTGCCCTTTTGGTATGGTGGGTTCATTGCTTATGATGTGGTTTATGATTCATTTGAGTTGAGGTTGGTTTTCATGGGTAAATTTAGAAATTCCTTATCATTGGTGTTTATTCGGCCGAGTATGACTTTGTGGGATGTTTTCGCTTGGTGGAATGCACTTGCATATCATTGTCAATAACCGAAGTGGATATCTTTGTAAGTGAGTGTTTTTCATCATGGATTAGGTATTAGTTGATCAGATTTAGGCTATGAATTTTTATGGGTTGCTTAGATTTGGCTACCATTAGTATTATTTGCAGCCTTGGTGAGTCCTTGGTTATTCCTAGATAGATTGTTCCATCCAACAGATTTGGATTTAATAGCTCATATCTTTAATATGTGGCTTGCTTCACCTATGGTTATGTTTTCATTGATATTTTAGTTCAACCCTTACAAAATTGATTGGATATACGCGTAGCCTCTAAAGGTGAGACGGGTTTGGGGTATATGCTTGATTTTTTATAATGAAATTAATTTTGGGTATTTGATCTTCTTGAAAATTTATTGACTCCTATTGTGATTTTCTTTAACTCTTTTAAATAATGATTTGGAGTTGCGGTGGACTTCGGTATGTGGATGCTTGCTTTCCAACAAGATCAATTTGGTTAGTTAAGTACGAGCGATTTAGCTTTGCTGTTGAGATTTTAGCTATGGGTTGCTGAGCTTGGTTGCAACTTTTTTTTTAAAATTTAACCCAATTTTGACTCTATTACTAGTTGAATAGATCTGTTAGTACCTATCAGCTTAGTTTTATTTTGTTTTGATAGATTGTGCTTGATAGCAGCCTCGAGGATGATCCATTAGGATATGGTATTGGTTTCCACTGCTTTTGATCTTGGTTCTCAGTTTTTGGTTAGAATTTTGACTGTAGGAATATGTTAGACTTGGGATTAACATGGTTCATTCATAGTTGTTGGGGTATTCTTGAACAGATCATTCGATTTAGAGAGTTTATGCTTGTGATTCCTGAATATCAGTTTTGAGGGTCATTCAAACCAATTGTAGCTTTTGTTAGAGATCACAGGCTTTGATCATCTCCATTTATGTGTCCAAGTCGCACCTTAGGGGCTTATTCTTATGCTTGCTATTTGGATATTCAGTAGATTACTCTAATCTTTCGAGGATAGTGTGATAGGATTGTCTAGAAAGGACTCAAATGATATTCTATATAGATCTACGTAAATCAAAGGTTTGGAAAGGAAAAATAAAGTTGCATTGGGAAATTAGAGTTGGTTGTATGATTCATGCCTTGGATTGTCTCTAGCTTGGTTGAGTTTTCACCTTGTTATGTTTGTACCCGTGTGATGTCAGTATGTTGTGGTGCATGCATTAGTCATTCTTGGTTCAGTTGAAGGTCAGTTAGTTGTTAAGGTTGAGTTTGTAGCTATTTGAGAAATAAAGTAAGGAAGTTGGTGAAAAAGGGATACCTTTGCTGAAATCCCTTAGAAGTGTTGGTTTGCCTTAGGGGTTATCTAGGGAGTCATGCTCGATGCATGCAGGCCCAGTACCTCATCCTCTCAAGATTTCGCTCTCTTCCTATCCATTGACTTTCACAGATGAAAGTCCTTTTAGTAGTAGATATTATAATAACCATTCAGTTATTTTCTTAATTTCCATACATTTTTGATAATTTGAGCCTTCCCACAATAGTTATATGTCATTTATGACATGTCAGAACCATTGACTTGATTATCAGATAGATCGTCTGAGTTTTAGGCTCATTTTTGGAGCTTTTGTTGTTAAGAAATTAGTCTCGGACCAACACTCCCAGTAAACAACTATGAATGAAAAATCTAACAATGCCATCAACTCTAGAATGTTGATTTTAGGCTAGAAGGACCCTTGGTTCAAGTCCTAAGGCATCTGGACTCATTTAGGCTATTGGATAGAATTTAGTTAAAATAAAACAAGATGTATGAGACCCATATTTAATCAAAATGATCCCAAATAAAAGTTTAGATGATTCTTTTGGGTCTAAAATATCGAATTTTGTATAATAGCCTAATTTTTTTGTGTGCACGGGGTTCCAAGAAAATTCTAAGCATTCGGTCGGAGTCCATTGAAACTTGGCTTTTACTGGTTATTCCAAAATCTGGTGCAGACATATTTTACCCTTCACATTTACGAGGGTAGGCTACATTCACAAAGGTTCAAGACTTTGGCCATTATATTTGCGAGCCTCCTCCCATGCGTTTGCTATAAAAGAGCGACCTGACTTAACTCCCTTTTCAGTGTAAATAAATTCTAAAAATTTGTCTTAAATTTCCAAATTTGAAGGGCTGATTTGGACCCCAATTCGTACTCATTTATTCTCAACTTTTGAGCATAGATTCTTTGTCTTTTGAGAGACCTCGTGATGACTTCAATTTAGAATTTCATTAGCTCCCCCACGAACCCATTTTTGATCTAATATTGGATTCTGAGTTTTATATAGAAATATGAGTGCCATTTTACTCCTATTAACGTGTAGATTACTATTTTGATAGTGCGATGTCATTTCGTAATCATGGAATAAGGATGAACAAATTGTGGATGATTCACGAATGCAGTTCATCATCGAAGTAGGCTTTAATGTACTTTTCTTTGTGAGATTTTATGTAGTATAGATTGCATGCTAGGAACAAATTTTAGGATGACTTGATGACTAATATACCACAACTTAGCCTAATTAGGGGATTTATAATAGAGATGTGACCTGAACCTTAGCCTAGTATACCTTTTAAGGTTGTAGAATTCAGTTATATCTGATGATGAGTTTGATCAACTATAGATTAGCATAAGAAATTATTTAGCATATTACTTAGTATTTGGGCGATAATTCCCTATTAGACCCTTGTAGTATCTTTATGCCCTTGTTTACCTTAGTGTCCAGTTTATGGTATTAATATTATATTAAATAGTGTATTATAGGTCCGAGACTGTGATTACGATATCACCTGAGCAGTTTGTTAGCATTTTATCCCTTGTGAGGATGTGGTTGTGGTTTACAAATACTTATACTTGCATTATTTGGATACTGGTGATGGAATGCATATTTGTAGGCAAATTCATACTCACTTAATAGTACGATTCCATCAAACTCTTGATTTTACTACTGTTTTTTAAAAAAAGAGATTTATTTCCACTTTTCACTATTAAAAATAGATTTCTTCTATAATAAAAATTGTACAGCCTTATCTAATGAATTATGAGTTTTGAAACTAAACGTAATGTTTTTAAACTAAATGAGATTGATTTTGGTCCATTACTATTTCCCTATTTTACAACTACTAATTACTTTGGTCAAGAAAGATTCTGAACCTTTCTATATTATATATTATGCCGATTTAGTTTCGAACTTGATGTCGATCAATGATTTTAAAGATTTAAACTCTTTTAGTAATGGTGCAAGTTTGTGAACTTATTATATATATTCAGTACTAGATGGAGTAAATTGATTATGATAGTTATTAGAAGTCCTGATTTAGGATCAGGCAGTGTATATAGATATTTCGAGTCCCTTGTGGGATTCTTTGTCCGCGTCCCCAGTGTTGGAGAAGGATGGTCGCCAAAGGTCCTGCCTTTGTGAGCTATTGATCTGGAGGAGGTTTACACGCTCGGTATATTTGGCACTTGGATTTGATACGGTTTCTTATTAATTTATGTTGCATTCATTCATATCCATGACATATCACCAGTATAATTATTTGGTGCTTATATCTATTGGCCTTATGGAGGGTTGCATAGGTATAAGCTATGATTGTTATTTGCTGAGTGCTTGTTTGAACCTTTTGGGTTTATAAGGGCCGGTTAGGTTATTGTTTGTCTAGACTAGCTAGCTACTTTATTGTTGGTTTTCATTGTTAGTTTATGGTAGGATGATTATCGACTAGTACTCGATATTGATAGTGTATTTCTATTTTCCCTTCTCTATTATTATGAGTTTCACATAGATGAGTTTTCTCATGGTTAGAGGCCCTGATTATGCTAGTATTAGCTTTCATAATTATTTAGGATTCCTTAAAATACTAGGCTGGCTCCATCAGGCTATTACCTCTGTGTTGGTCCGATATATATATATATATATATCCTGTGGCCTTTTACCTCTATTAGATATTCTTCTTTCACTCCTCAGTTGTATATTGTCTAGTGATATACACTATTGCACTTTAGTTCCTTAATACTGATAGAATAGGATAGTTTATCCTTATTGATCCATTAGCATTATTCTATTTAGTTTTTGTGGTTCGTTGCTTGTAGTTTATATTTTTGGTTTACATGTTATTTATGCTTGCATTATCTTTAGAGCTCAGTCGGTCGATGCCTACTGAGTATCACATGTTTGGTACTTATACTATACTTCTGCAGCCTGTAGATCATAGTACGAGTTCTTGCCGTTGATGTGTGTATCGATGGAGAAACTATGGAATAGAGATTTAGGGTGAGCTCTTGATGTTTGGAGTATTCCTACTCTTCCTCGTATTGTTTAGACTTATCTCTATTTTATATTTCGAAGTTGATTGTACATGTATATTCATTATGTATTTCCCTTTATAGTGTGATTGTATTGGAAATTCTTATACTAATTTCACCAGGTCTTGGGGGTTTTATTCTATATTAGTCTATTATTTAGATTCATTTTCGATATTTTCTTTCATTCTCTTGATAGTATATTACTAGTTATTCCGTAATATGGATTGACATACTTACTAGTGGATTATAGTAGGTACCATCATGAACTAAAAAATTGGGTTGTAATAGTTTGGCACTTGGACATTTTCAGTTATTTTGGGGTTGCACCCTTTGTTGACAATTATTGAAATTTTAGTACAATGACTTTTCAGGTTCTAGGAGATAGTTTATTCCACAATATGGTTATTCTGTTTTTCGTTTAAAACCTTGGATTATTGATTTTTCGTAATAAATATAATGGTTTAGTTTTCTATTTTTGGCTAAATATTGAACTGTTTATTCAGTTAGTTGATTCCCCCATTGAAGGATTAGTGTGGGTGTCACTCACGACGAATCAGGGTAGTGACAATTTGAAAGATAAACCATTAATTCACTCAACATTATCAATGAATGGTGAGTGTCAACGACCTCAAGTGATACGAGCACAGTTAGCTTGAAGTATATTAGGAGGGGCTTTCATATATGGATGATAGCTTGGAGCCTGTAGGAAGACATGAAGAAATAAATACACAAGGTCATAAGCAATCAAGATGCCATTTGGGCAATCAAAAGGGTCCGTTGTGGGTTATTTGTAAAATTATCACTTTTGGGCTATTTTTGTAAAGACAATGACTATAAATAGTTGCATAAGCCATTTCCATCATTGGAATTTTGAATGATTGAATTGTCTTGAATAGACTTGATAATTAGTTACTCAAGGTTAGGGTAGTGATTGAGTTTAATTCCAATTGTTAGCTTAGATCGAGTGATTTGGGTGGATTTCCGAATTACTTGTGTTATCTTCTTCACTTGATTGACCATCGAGTTATCATTTTATGGATTCAATTTGGTTTCTCATGCATTTGATTGAGTTCTCTTTCTCTCTTGGCTTAATTATTGTTCAATTGAGCCTTTCTTTCTTCACTTCTCATCTCTTATTTCTCAACTGTCCTTTAATTTTGTTATGTAATTTCGCGTTTTGATATAGATTTTAGTCACACCCGACTAGTATCACTATCATCAAGCCCTCAACAGTTGACCAAACCTTTCAAAAATTCTTTTCTTTTGTTTTTAAGTTTGGTGTACTAATACTAAGGATTCGTTGAGACATACAAGATTCCAACTATTAACAAACACCTCAAGCTTACGTTGCACTGAGAAAATTTAATGAAATATTGCACGTCTTGACAATATAGAAAGACACTTGCTCTATTTTTCCTACTCTATATTGACACAATACACAACTACAATTTGAAAATTAAAAGAATTTTCTTTTAACTATTTTTCATATAACTTTTAAATATTAATGCATTTAAAAGTATATAAATTTTACTTTTAAGAAAATACAAAAGCTTATACACGTAATTCATAAACAAAATTGAATAATTTAGCTCTCGTATTCTAAATCATCTTACAACCTCGGATGAAAATTTCGAGTGTGTCATCGCGTTTGAAACGTCGAATTTGATGTGGTTACATAGTTAGTTTGCATATACGTAATTCTAGATGAATCCCGAAAGCTTGTCGAAAACGAGGAAGAATTTCCAAGTTTCAGATGGAATGGAAGAAGTACAAATTAAGAAGAACAAATGCCACTGCCAGTTCCTGTATTAATCTTACAACCAAATTAGTCCCAGTTAGGATGTTAAATTATCGCTATCTAAATCTAACACCAAATAATTTGACAGCTTATCCGTCAAACACCTATCCCAAATCATAAATTAATCATCATGTATGTGTGTTTTCTATTTCGGCTAAACCCATCGGTAGGACCTCAAACTTGTCCTGAAAATTCACTTAGGCCCCTCAACAAAAGTCTGTACCTATCAGGCACCTCAAGTGTTAAAATTGGTACCTATCAGGCACAAATTGCTGATTTGGCAAGGAGAGTGTAATACACTCTCCTTGGGCACGTGAATAGTAAAAAAATAATATTTTACTTTTTTTAATTAAAAAAATTATATTTAAATTATTTTATTAATATAACTTCTAATTATTATGATTCCCCCACACCCCCCTTCATTGTCATCCTCACCCCCACACTTCCCCTCATCATCATCGTCCTCACCCCCACCCTTCCCGTCATCATCGTCGTCCTCACCCTACCCCCTATTCATTGTCGTCCTCACCCTACCCCAAGTTCATCACCACCCCCACCCTTCCCGTCATCATCATCTTTCCAACAAAAACAAATGATAACATTGTTCTCCAAAATCAGAATCCAAAAATGATTTTCGAATATCGAAATGTAAAAATTAACAGGCGTTTGTCATCACCATTTCGGATCATAGCCGAGCAAATATCACTATTCAAAATAAAATATAAACCCACAAAACTTATTAAAAATTATATCAAAAAATTCAATACTCAATAGAATTAATTTGTGTCCTCTCAATTTTTCCTTCTTGTCATCTTTTTCGTATGCTAAACTCATAACAAAAGTTAGCTAAAAAAATTCAAAAGAAGCCATTGAAAGACAAGCTCAACTACATGGAAAGGACTACGTGGACCTACTATCAACACCATTGCTTGATTTTGTTGAATGGAAATAAATTAAACCAATTAAGTCAACCAACAAAAATGAAAACAAAACCAAAAAAAAAAAAGATGAAAAAAGAAATACCTTTGCGGATGGCAGTGAGAAAAACGAAGAAGAAAGGGAGAGGTAGGTTGGGGGAGGGAGAGGGTGGGTGGGGATTTGCCTTTTTATTTTTAATTTTTTTGAATTATTAAGAATTGAAAATAAATTTTATTTTTAAATTTGAAAACTAATTTTTATCGTTAGATTTGGGCCCATTTGCCACATATCATCATTTTATTGATTATTTTTGTTACGTCAGACAAGTGTATTACACATACTCCATGCTTGTTGCTGATTAGGCAAAAACTGTCCAATTGAAATAAAATTCGGGAGGTTTAGGAATCTGATAGGTATAGACCTTAGTTTAGGGGTGTAAGTAAATTTTCGAAATAAGTTTGAGGTCTTATCGATGGATTTGGCCTTTCTGTTTCTATCTGTATTTCTGTTCAACAGACATCATATATAAGTCCTCATATACCTTTCAATGCCTTCCATGTTTATCTACTCCCTTAGTTACACTTTTACTCGAATATCTTATCAATCCTTTAAAAGTAAAAAGAGATGACATGTATTTTTTCTTAAAGCTTTTATAGTCATATAAATATTATTACTTATTTAAGATCATAAGTTTGAAAAGTTTGAAAAGTCTTAAAGCTAGACAAATGTTATAGCACATCTAAATCATATATCATTTTAAAAAAAATATTTTCTTAAATTTTTTTTTTTGTGTGTAAAGTCAAATAAAAATGGAGCAAAATGGAGAGTCTTTGATTAGAAAGAGCTTGACGCTCAAAGGATGCAAATACTCCAAAACATGATTTTTGCATAATTAACAAAGAGTCCATAACAACTATACAGAAAATAATCCGATAAACTAGAGAGAGACGTAGACTTTGATTTTAGTACCGGGCACACATGGGAATCTAGAATTATGACTTAATGAATTTTGAATTTTTTAAAAAGAAATTTACTTAGTTTGGATTATTTTTTTAGGCATATTCATCGGATTTCAATTTTTATTGTTGGGTTCACTTGGTGTGAATGGAAAATGGAGGGTCACAACCCTTCGAGGAAAAGACACACTGTTTCAAAAAATGGGTGACCGTTCGATCAGTTGTGACTTTCTAGAAAAGACATGTTTTAGAATGGACATACATGACTATTCCGAAATGACACACCTTTTCGATGAACCACTGCCTCCTTTTCGAAGAGGCACTTCATGGCTATATAAACCTGTATTTTTCCTCAAGTTTAGTATGAAAATTTCTGCATAGAAAAAAATATTTCTCTTGCTTCTAAAATCTCTGTGCGATCATCTCCCGTTGAGTGAGTTCGAAGAAAACCAGAAAGTTTGAGGTACCACTACATTCTGGTTGTGAAGTCATTTTATCCTGAGAGGAAAATTCGACAACCTCGGGTACTTGAGGGGAATTATTTCCTTAAGGACACTCCATGAATTCGGAGGACTTAGCTTATTTTGCTTCATATGTTTTTCTTAAAAATTAGTGGATAACACACTTCTTTGAAAGGTTATTTTGATCTTGTGTTGAGGGTGTTGGAAAACTTCAAAAGTGTTCTTGAAAAATCTTGAACTTGTACTGAAGTTTAGTGAACTAACATATAGATTTTGTGTACCCGAAACAATAATCTTAAGGAAATAATTTGGAAAACAAAAATATTTTTTTTGCTTGTTTGGTGAAATTTTCTTTTCACTAATATTTTTTTTTCAAAATCTGTATTATTTTGGTTTCTGGAGATTAAAGCTTTAGACTTTCTACTCCGTTTGAACTTAACTAGTGATTTGAAGAAATAAAATTTTCATCACAAGTAAAATGTCATTCGGTTAATGATTGAAAGACATAAAACTTCGTCATTAAACTAGAAATAAGTAGTATTTATAAGTTGCTCCGAACTTGTAATAAGTATAATTTTATACTAAAGTTGATTGTGTTTTTGTGACAGAAAAAAATGACTATAGATGGTCATGTTGAAGGTGTGAAAATTATGGCAGCAACAAGTGTTTCCACTACCAGTCGCACAAATGCGCTACCCTCCATGCCACTTGCGGAAAAGCCCAAAAATATTTCTGAACTTAATTTCAAGAGATGGCAACAAAAGATGTTCTTCTATTTAACAACCTTATGTCTTCAAAGGTTTATTTCAGAAGATGCTCTAGAAGTGTCTGAAGGAACTTCGAACCAGGAGCGATTTGTTGTAATAGAGACGTGAAAATATTCTGAATTTTTATGTAGGAATTACATTCTAAGCGGCCTGTAAGATGACTTATACAATGTCTACAGTGTAATGAAGACATATAAAAAATTGTGGAATGCACTGGAAAAGAAATATAAGTCTGAGGATGTGAGAACCAAGAAGTTCTATGTTGCATGTTTCCTTGAGTACAAAATGATTGATAGCAAGACTATCGTTGCTCAAGTACAGGAGTTGCAAGTCATCATTCACAATCTCTTTGCAGAAGGTATAAATTTAATGAATACCTTATTTTAACATGTTAAAAAATGTTCTTAATATTCACATAAACTTTGTTGTAGGTTTAGCTGTGAATGAGGCATTTCAAGTGGTTGCAATAATTAAGAAGTTATCACCTTTGTGGAAGGAATTCAAGAATTACTTGAAACACAAACGAAAGGAGATGACAGTCGAAGACCTCATTGTGAGGCAGTGCATTGAAGAAGACAATAAAGCCACAGAGAAGAGGTCTAAATGAAATTTTGTAATGAATAGAGCTAACATTGTAGAAGACAATCCCAAAAACTCAAAGAAGCCAAAGAAAGCTGGACAACAAAGCAATCATCCTAAGAAGAAATTCAAAGGTAAATGCTTTAATTGTGTCAAGATTGGACACAAGTCTATAAATTGTCGTGCCACAAAGAAAGTCAAAAAGAAGGATCAAGTAAATATGCCTGAATGCAAGAACAAAATGAACGATCTATGTTCCATGCTTTCGGAATGTAACTTGGTGGGAAATCCTTAAGAATGGTGGATAGATTCTGGTGCCACCCGCTATGTTTGTGAAAATAAAGAGTTGTTTGCATCCACTCCTGCTCAAGGCGAAGATAATATTTCAATGGCAAACTCTACAACTACAAAAGTTGAAGGAACAAGAAAAGTCTGCCTAAAAATGACAGCAGGCAAAGTGTTGACTCTTAGCAATGTCGTGTATGAACTGGAGTTAAGGAAAAACTTGATTTCTGTATCACTTCTTGATAAAAATGAATTCAAATATGTATTTGTTTTCAAAAGAATTATAATTAGTAAAGAAGAAGTGTACGTAGGAAAAGGCTACCTCACTGAGGGCCTATTTAAGACGAATGTAATGAATGTTGAAATCAATAAAGGTTATGTTTCTTCTTACTTGCTTGAGTCTAATGATTTGTGGCATGAATGATTAGGACATGTCAATTACAAAATATTGCGAAAACTGATTAACTTAGAAGTTTTGCCAAACTTTGAGTGCAATAAATCAAAATGTCAAACGTGTGTGGAATCAAAGTATGCTAGCATCCGTATAAGTCCGTTGAAAGAAATTCTAATTCCTTAGACTTAATCCACACTAGTATTTGTGGTATGAAGTCAACACCATCTTGTGGTGGGAAAAAGTATTTTATAACTTTTATTGACGATTTCACTAGTTATTGTTATGTCTATTTGCTAAACAGTAAAGATGAAGCAATAGATGCATTTAAGCAATATAAAAAAGAAGTTGAAAATCAGTTCGAGAAAAGGATCAAAACAATAAGAAGTGATAGGGGTGGAGAATATGAATCTCCCTTTGCAAAAATATGTGTATATAGAATTGTCCATCAAACTACGACCCTTTATTCACCTAAATCTAATGGAAGCACAGAAAAGAAAAACCAAACCCTAAAGGAAATGATGAATACCTTACTAATAAGTTCAGGTTTACCGCAAAACTTATGGGGGAAAGCTATCCTTACAACTAATCGAATACTTAATAGAGTGCCTCATAATAAGACACTATCAATTCCTTATGAAAAATGAAAAGGAAGGAAACCCAACATGAAATATTTTAAAGTGTGGGGTGTCTAGCAAAAGTCTAATTTCTATGCATAAAAGGGCGAAAATAAGACTTAAAACAGTCCACTGCGTGTTCATAGGATATGATAAAAGTAGTAAAATATATCATTTTTGATTCATAAATCTGAAGATCTGGATATCAATAAAAATATGGTAATTGAGTCAGATAATGTTGAATTCTTTTAACATATTTATCCGTATAAAACTAGACATGAACAATCTAGTAAGGGGTCTAAAAGACCTCGTGATAAACCAAGTGAGGATGTAAATAATGATGAGAATCCAAGGCATAGTACACGTCAAAGAAAACTTCATTTGGATGAGATTTTATAATATTTCTCTTAGAAAATGAGCCTCAAACATTTAAAGAAGCGATGTCGTCTTCAGACTCATCATTTTATAAAGAGGCAATCAATAGTTAGATTGATTCAATCTTAAGAAATCATACATGGGAGTTGGTTAATCTTTCTTCAGGAAATAAACCTTTAGGTTCTAAATGTATCTTCAAAAGAAAAATAAAAGCGAATGATACTATTGACAAATACAAGGCAAAACTTGTAGTAAAAGGCTTCAAATAGAAAGAAGGCCTTGATTACTTTGATACATACTCAACAATAATAAGGATAATGTCAATTCAGATTTTAATTTCCTTAGCAGCAGTATATGGTCTTGAAATTCATCAAATGAATGTGAAAACAACATTCCTAAGTAGAGAATTAGAGGAAGAAATTTACGTGGAATAGCCCGAGGGTTTTGTGGTTCCTGGTAAAGAAAAGAGGGTATGCAAACTAGTTAAGTCACTCTATGGACTAAAACAAACACCTAAACAGTGGCATGCGAAGTTTGACCAAATTATGTTGGCAACCGAGTTCAAGATAAATAAATGTGATAAATGTGTTTACATTAAAGGCACTCTAAATCACAAGGTCATTGTTTGTTTGTATGTGGATGATATGTTAATCATCAGTGTAGATATTTCTTACATAAATGCTACAAAATGAATGCTTGAGAGAAAGTTTGATATTAAAGACTTAGGAGTTGCAGATGTGATCTTAGGAATAAGAATCCATAGAACTCCACAGGGGTTGACATTGCCACAGTCTTATTACATCGAAATGGTACTTGATAAATTTAAGTATTTGGAATTTTCTATTGCCAAAGCTTCACACTTCAAACGAAAAAAGGTGAAAGTGACTCATAGTTGAAATACGCAAAAGTGTTGAGATGTTTAATATATATCAAGAATTGTACACAGGCAGACATAGCATGTTCTATTAGTAAGCTGAGTTGGTACACGAGTAATCCCAATAAAAATTATTGGATAAAAATGAAAAGAGTTTTGGGATATCTTAAATACACTCAAGACTATGCTTTGCATTATAGTAAATATCCAGCGGTACTAGAAGGATATAGTGATGCAAATTGGATCACTGGATCAAATAAAGTAAAATACATGAGTAATACATATTTACTATAGGTGGAGGAGCATTCTCTTGGAAATCATCCAAACAGACATGTATTGCTCTCTCTACAATGAAATCAAAATTTATCGCATTCGATAAAGTCGGTAAAGAAGAAAAATTGCTTCGAAACTTCTTGGAAGATATTCCTTATCGTCCTAAATCATTGGCATCAGTATGTATACACTGTGATAGTCAAGCGGCAATAGGTATGGTAGGGAGCATGATGTACAATGATAAATCTCGTCACATAAAACAGAGACATAATACCGTTAGAGAACTTCTCTCTAGTGGAATTATTGACTATGTGAAGTCAAAAGATAATATGTCGGATCCACTTACAAAAGGTCTATCTAGAGAGGGAGTTGAGAGAACATCCAAGGGAATGATTTTACGGCCTAGGACAAGTCAGCATGGCGGTAATTCTACCTAGCAGACCGGAGATTCAAAGAGCTAGGTTCAAGGAGGTTAAACAAAGTTCTGTCTGACAGGTTCAACATTGTCAATATACCCAACCATTCTCATGATATAGACAATAATTAGTAAACAAGGATAAGACTTATGGTGTGAAGTCTTTTAATGATTATCTAAATTTGGCATATTTGATCAAATAATTTAATCTATGGGATTGAACATTTAGAAATCACCTATGTGAGGCCGAAGTGGAAGACACTTCAAAGAGAATGTTAGTAAAGCCCTATTCTCAAAGCTCTCATGAAATCGGAACATGCTCATAGATGAAATGAATAAAATCATGAGAACCATAAATGATAAAAGGATGGATGTGTGATATTTATTGTCTAGGTGTACATTAAAGCTCGATGGTTCAAATATATCAAATCTATCAATTGACTGAGTGCATCTGATGCATGTTTAATACAGAAAGTTCAAAGGAAAACCCATTTATCCAGATGCAATCAGTCTTTGCTTGATGATCAAATATTTGTCCATAAAGTTTTACAAAAAATAGTCATTCCCCATTCATGTGGGGGATTGTTAGTTCAGTTAGTGTGAATGGAAAATGAAGGGACACAACCTTTGAGGAAAATACACACTATTTTCGAAAAGGGGTGACTGTTCAGTTAGTTGTGACTGTTCAGAAAAGATATGTTGTTTTGAAATGAACAGACATGACTATTCCGAAATGACACACCTTTCCGATGAACCATTGCCTCCTTTCTTAAGAGGCACTTCATGACTATATAAACCTGGATTTTTCCACGTGTTTAGTATGAAAATTTCTGCATACAAAAAAAATATTTCTCTTGCTTCTAAAAACTCTGTGTTGTTATCTCCGGTTGAGTGAGTTTGAAGAAAAATAAGAAAGTTTGAGGTACTTGAAGCCATTCTAAAAACCACTACATTACTATTCTAAAAACCACTACATTCTGGTTGTGAAACCATTTTATCCTGAAAGAAAAATTCCGCAACCTCGAGTACTTGAGGGGAATTATTTCCTTAAAGACACTCTGTGAATTCGGAGGACTTGGCTTATTCTTCTTCATCTATTTTTCTTAAAAAATACAGAATAAGACACTTCTTTGAAAGGTTATTTTGATCTTGTGTTGAAGGTGCTGGAAAACTTCAAAAGTGTTCTGGAAAAGTCTTAAACTTGTGTTGAAGTTTAGTGAACTAACATACAGATTTTGTGTACCAGAAACAACACTTAATGCACAAAAAGAAAAAAAACTTCTGGCTGAAGCAGTGATATACACAACCTCTAAATTCAGCCGCGTCTTAGCCAAGAAAATTCAAATTTAATATACTACTTCTTCAATCCCATCTTATGCGAAAGATGTTATTGTTCTAGAAGTCAAACAATTTTTTCTTTAAATAGTTTCATAATTATTAGCTATATTGACATGTAGTATCTTTTATTTACTTTTTAAGTATATAAATGTTATTCTTAAAAATTACACATATTTAATCCAATCTGTAATCAAATATAAGTATTTTGACCATCATATCTCAAACTCTTTCATACATATTGAGACAACTAGAATGCATATCAATATAATTTTAAGAATATATATTTTTACCCTCTGTTGTTATCACAAAAAAAAAGTGACAATTCATAAGCACAGTGATACACACTACATATTTTGTTCCCCTAGAATGTGCTAAGCTCGACAACTATTCGTGCCAAGCAGGCAAGCACGAGTGGGTTTTGAGTTGCGACCTTTAATCACAAGATATTCAATGCACGTGACTTAACAATAAAAAAAATTAGAATGTGCATTTTAAGATTTTTTTTTAGTTTCCCATACGATGTTTGGTACCCGCATTGGAGTCCGTCTAATTTGGATTCGCGCCGTGTAGGGCCCCATTTGGGGGGAAGCGCTCCCTACCAAGGATTTTTCATTACTCAGGGATCGAACCCGAGACCTCTGGTTAAGGGAGGAGCAGCCCCATCCACTACACCATATCCTTTGGTGGTGTGCATTTTAAGTTATTCATTACATGCGGCTTGCAATAAACAAACCAGAATGTGCATTTATTTTATGCTATTACATTAAATAATTTATAACAATAGTGTACTTTTAATAACATATTATTATTCCATTCGTTTCACAAACATGTTTTTAGTTATGCGCACCTTTTAAAAAAATTATTGACTCGTAGAAATTAAGGATGTTTTATATTAGTTGGGCACATTCCATTTGTTAAAAACACTCAAGCACTGCAAACTTCTCACACACAACTAAAGAAGCAGAGCTTCAGAAGAAGAAAGAAACTTTATTGAATTGTCAATCAGAATTAGTTAGTTACAATGAGAATCCTATATTTATAGACTCACATGAGCCTCTCTTGAGCTTTTAGAATCTTCTGAAATCCTTCTAGAAACTTGTACTACTAACTAACTCGACTAGCCACTCTAACTAACTAATGGTAAAGGAAAACTGTGTAACGGAACCAATGAAACAGTAAAAACTGTTTCAATGTAACAGCGATCACTAATATATATCAACACTCCCCCTCAAACTGAAGGGTGAAAAATATTAAGCACACCAAGCTTGATAAATAGGTGTAGATGTTGATCTTGACTCAAGCTCTTGGTAAGAATGTCTGCAACCGGATATTGGAACATTCATAGTCTTCACTAACCCTTCAATGATTTTGTCCCTAATAAAATGGCAATCAATCTCAATATGTTTTGTCCGTTCCCGAAAAATGAGATTAGTTGCTAATTGGATAGCAGATTTACTATTACTAAAAATTGTAATAGGCTTATTGATGGGCATATTCAATTCAACAACAAACCTTTCAACTATGTAATTTCTGCTAAAGCTGAAGGCACGCTCTATATTCAGCCTTAGCTGAACTTCTAGATAGTGTGTGTTGCTTTTTAGACTTCTAGGATATCAAGGAACCATCAAAATGAGTCACATAACCTATAACAGATCTTGTATTTGGACATGCAACCCAATCTGAATCACACCAACACACAAACTTTGTTCTAGACCGAGCCTTGAGCCTAACACCCTGTTCTACTGTGCCCTTTAAGTACCTCACCACTCTGTTAGCAACTTCCAAATGAGGCCTTTATCCTATTACATGAACTGACTTAAGCTATGCACAACATAACTAATATCTGGTCTTGTTAATGGTTGCATACATCATCTTACCAATTACTCTTTGATAAAAAGTAATCTTCTTAAGAATAACAACACCTATAACACCTGTTGCTTTGTCATACTCCACATAGGTTATTCTAGACTTAGTCTCTAATGGTGTAAGGGCTAGTTTAGCACCAACAAGTCTTGTATCAAAGATAAGTTCTAAAATGTACTTTCTCTGATTCAATATCTCCATTTATAGATCTCTGCATTTTAATACCCAAAAAATGTTTAAGCTCTCCTAGGTCTTTGAGTTTGAACTGCTGGTGTAGTATCCTTTTTACTTCATTTATCATATCAACATTATCTCTACACATATACCAATACTAAAACCATTTCTTCTCTCTTCTTTAAAGTGAAAAGAGAATAGTCATAGGTGCTCTGAGTACAGATTGCCTAAAGTAAAGCTAAAGTAAGCTTAATGTTCCATTACCTTGAAGAATGTTTAAGTCCATACAATGACTTGATGAATGTATGAACTTTTTTTGTCCTTCTTTCTTAAAACCATCTGGCATCTCTATGTATACTTCCTGGTCTAAGTCATGTTGTAAAAATGAAGTATAGATATCCATCTGATATATACACCACTATGTTGAGATTGCTAAAGAAATGACACACCTAATAGTAACCATCTTGGCAACAGAGGAAAATATATCATGATAACCCAGTCCTTCTTGCTGACTATACCCTTTGGCTACTAATTTTTCCTCAAACCTCTCCACTTCTTCATTAGACTTATATTTAATCTTATACACCAATTTTGATCCAATGATATTCTTGCCTTGAGGCATATAAAAAACTTCCCAAGTATGATTGTTTTCCAGTGCCTTGATCTCCAATTTCATAGCTTCAATCCACCTTTTATCCTCAACAACTTAACTGTAAGACTGAGGTTCCACTAATGCTAAATTCTAGATATATAACACTGATAACTTAGAGTAGTGCTAGCATAAGAGAAGTAATTAGGTAAGGGATATCTGGTCCCCTTTCCCTTCCATAGTAATGAACTTGAGGCATTTAAATCTGATAAACTAGGAAGTAACTCCATTGGCATAATGATTTAGGCTTTATAATAGAGCATATCCTTACCTGATGACTCAAGAACTTGATCATGAGGATTTGATGCCTCAAAAATATGGATAAGAGAATCTGTATCTGCATGATCATTAGTACCTTCATATTGCTTAAAAAAATATATAGGTGTGTCTAAAGTTTTCTTTTCTACAAAAGGACACACATTCTCTTCAATCACAACATTCCTAGTAACAAAAAAAATATTAGTAGACAAAACCATCAACAAATACCCCTTTTAAGTCGCAGAATATCCCATCAAAGTTGTACACTTAGCTCTTTATGAGAACTTATTAGATCTTGGTATAACTGAAGCATAACACATACAACTAATGACTCTCAAATGTGTCAAGAATAAAATCTTGGCAAACAACATCTCATAAGGACTTTTGCCTCCAAAAGATTAAGAAGGTAACTTGTTAATTAGATAAAATGCTACTTTGACATTCAACCCCTAACAATATTTAATATATGTCTGTGTTTTCTCTTAACTATACCATTTTCTCGTGATGTGTAAGGGAAACTACTCTGATATAGTACACCCAAAGACTGAAATAACTCTCGACACTGAGAATTAGGAAATTTTGTCCCATTATCTTATTTAAGAACCTCTATTTGAGCACCAATTGATTTTGAATCATATTCAAGAAGTTCTTAATAGCCATGATAAATTTAGATTTTGGCTAAAACAAATGAAGTCAAGCATATCTGTTATAATAATCCAAAACAGCCAAGAAATAATGTTTCTTATCGAAGTTTGGAATTTTATAAGGCCCCCAAAGGTCTATGTGTACAATGTCAAAGAACTTTGAAGCTCTAGAGTCACTAGTAGGAAATGCTAATCTAGTTTGCTTAGCCAATGGATAAATATGACACTTATTTATGGACTCTAAGTCTTTAGAGTGTCTCAGGAGATTGAGTGACTTCAATGCTTGAGAAGAAAGGTGCCCAAACCTTCTATCCCATAGATTGCAGTCTTACATATCTACTTCTGCGACTAGTTTTTGAAGATTATTAAGTTTTGTATCCTATTCAATCCATAATGATAATATATAGTCCTACTTTCTCCTTACCAATCCCATTTTCCCTGCTACTATAAAGGCCCTAAAATACACGAAAGTCAGGGTAGAATGACACAAAACATAAGAGTTGTTTAGTCATCATGGATACTGACAACAAGTTGAGTCTAAAATTAGGTACAAATAACACATCCCTTACAACCTCATCCTTAAGAACCTGTACTTTACTAACATGTGATATATCTACTTTGGCTCTAGCAGGAATATTCACTTTCTTTCTGAGTTAACTATCTTCGACAGTATGAAAAAATACCTTTATGCGCTGCAACATGGTGTGTTGCACCAGAATCTACTATCCATTCATGTAGTGTAACATGAGATACTAGGCAACTAGCTATACCTGACATATTAGCTTGCTTGATTCCCTATACATCTTGGTTCAGCAACTCTATGATCTACTTTTATTCTTCATCTTAGAACCTTATCCCTTGGCTAGAACAACACTATTAATCTCTTTGTTCCCTTGACTGCTAGTTGAATCCACTTGACTTAAATCTCTACCAAAATGATTTCCTATGAAATTGTTAGCTTAAAAATGATTACTTGCTTTACCAGAAGACTGATACCCATGATTTCTATGTCTACCAAATTTTCCATGATTTTGATTATTATGAAAACACTGATATGGTCTTCTTGAGTTACCATAGTAACCTCTTTTCTTTCTTTGCTTCCAATCAGTAGGATATTCTATAAACTTATAGCAAGTTTCTCTAGTATGTACAGTAAAATGACAGTAATCATATTTCCCTTTGAAGTCTTTACTTCCATAACTATTTTCTGCAACATTTCTATTTAATTGCATATCTATAGGATTAGTCTTATCACTTATAGTTGTGACACAAGCAATGCCACGACCCAAAAACTAAGGGTTATCATGGCACTTGTCTCAACAAGCCTTGACAAGTATGCCTATCACCTAAGATGATATAAAAATGAGAAAAACAACACAAAAACCCAAGGTAAGACTTCTAGAATGAAGTCAAACAACATATATACAACATTAGCAGAAAAATTTATAACAATGATACAATAAATCTCCCCAAAATCTAGTGTCATAGTGTAAGAACCAGCTAAGTACATCTTGAAGTCAAAATATACAACTGATAGTTTAAAAAGGAACACAATCTGTCTCTGAATATGAAAACAAGACACAAACTAAACAAGAGGATGTAGCATATCAACTTTAGAAGCATAGACCCGCTGCAACCTCAAAAATACTCTAAGCATTGCTCAAAATTAGCTACCATCTGGCATATTCGTACCTAGATCTGCACCGAAAGGGCGTAGTATGGATGAGTATGGTCCACTTGTGCTCAGTAGGTATCATAGGCCGACTAAAAAAAGTAGAAAATAAAGTATATAAAATACATACTATGGGCATGTCACATGCAATAAGAAAATATCCCAAATAGTGGCCCACATCGTTTACACTAATAGTTCTAAAATATACACATGAACTAATACGAGAAAGAGACACAAATAGATAGACATCAAATCAAGAATGCAAATACAACAAAGAATGTACACAAGGTATGAAGTTTAACGAAGATGATGCTGATGAAGATGAAGATAATGTGATATGCCTGAAGTTGTCACACAACCTCTGTATATACCTACCGAGTTATGATCCCAAGGTAATACCTATAGGGGAATTCGTCAACCCATATACAATCCAATAACCAATACAAATCTAATATCCACAACTTCTGTCCTGCACATACATCGATAGAGGATTTTTTAAAATATCATATTTTCTATTAGAAAATCAATACTTCCACTGTGGTACCAATGTTTCATGAATGTAAATGATATGAGGATGTAATGATCAAAACCAACTAAAATGAGAATTTCCAAAACCAACCAATATACCAACCACGTGAGACAAAAATCCACCCAATAAGCCAACTATCTATGATCCATTGTAATCCCAATACCAATGGAGTAAGTTATGCCGTAATATGTCATTGGATACCACATGATTCCCAATTTAGACTATTTATACCAAGAAGAAAATAACTGATTACATAAATACCAGGTAATAACATCATGTAAGACCCCACATGGGGACAAATATCAAATAATGTCTCAAAACCACCAAATAACAACACAAGCCCCACATGGACACAAAAATAATAAAGCCATTTCCATTATTAGTTCTAACATTCATAATATGCATTTATATCAGTATTAACTACCCATCCCAATCTGAAGAAAGTTAAGCCATAACCTACCTCAAATGAAAAAATTTCGTCCAAAAACCTTCAACATGGAGCCTTTCCCTTCCGAACGGACTCAAAATAAACTAAAACATATAAATATAGAATTTACATGTGAAAATTAAGCCAAAGATACCCATATTTCTTATATTTTAGCCACAGTCAAAACAGATCCCCAAGATAGGTTTTTGAAAAAGAAGTGTAAAATAAAAATTATAGTCCAAAAATATATTAGCCATGATTAAGGAAACCCATAGAAGAAAATCCAAGTGAAAATAGGTTGAAATTAGGGTTTAAATTGAATAAATACTAATTAGGCCTTCCGGAATAAGATCCCCAAATTCTATTTTTGATATCGAGTTTTAACAAGCTTTAAAAGACAAGAACTGAAAAAAATAATTAAAATAGGGATTTAGAGCTTACCCAAGCTTGAAAATGGAAGAAATTATCAAAAAACACTAAAATTCAAATCTTCAAATTAAAAAATTATGGAAAATCGAGAAAAGGAATTTATATAGCTACTAGCATTGACCGCTAAAGAGGTTAAGTACATCTTTAGTGTTCTCCGCATAAGTTGGTCAGTTCATATAGAAGACAGGGCACCGCTAAAGTTCCCTTTTCCAGATAGAGCCAACCACTTAAGCACTAAGTGGCACTTTAACTTCTACTGCTAAAGTGGACAATATGGCGCTTTAGCGGCTGCACCAGATGGGGGGTACACCAGCTGAACTTGGAAAAATTTTTAAGTCTTCGCAGACCCCTTGAGATTACTCCAGAATTTCATGAATGCAAATAAACTATGCTACCCTATCAAATTTGATGCTCTGGAATAAGTGGCGATATCACATTTTTGCAAAAGCATCATTTTTACAAAATTGACCCCTGAAATTCAATTTTCTAACTTTTTGAACCGAGGATCAAAATAAGATACCAAAGCCCTAAAATAATACCAACTATGTTACCAACCTAAAATCAATGTTCTGCATCTGCTGGCATAGTTCGTTTTGCCATCCAATGCACAAAAAAATAAATATTCATTAAAGTCACTATAAGGCTTTTTAACCACAAAAAACCACAAATTTGCACAAATCACATTGGAAAGATTGGGAACCATTTCAATCATCTTCACACCCTAAAAATACCACAAAGCAACCACGGGGAGGGATAAAATGGTAAAATCACTCAGAATTAAGTAAATAACTAAAATCACAAAAAAATCAATATATTACATCATCCACCACTAAAAATCAAGTTCGTTCTCAAACAAAAGGCAATGGATTATACCTGAATCAGTGAAAAGATAAGGATAACTACTATACATATCGGAGCCTACATTCCAAGTAGCCTTATCTACTAGTCGATGTCTTCACTAGACCTTAATTACTATAATATCTATAGAATGCAATCGTCTAACATTCTTGGCTAGAATGGAGACGGGCGCCTTAACAAAAGACAACCTCTTATCTAACTGCACTTAATACCAATAAATGACATGAGACTTATCCAGAATGTAATGTTGAAGCATGAACATATGAAAAACTGGATGAACAACTGATAAACTGGGGGCAATGCTAACTTATAAGCTATATTACCAAAATTCTAAAGAATCTCAAATGGTCTAATATATATAGGGCTAAACTTGCCCCTCTTTTCAAACCTTATCACACCCTTCATGGGTGAAGTATGAAGGAAGATTCAATCATCAACATTGTTACAATCCAAAAATCTAGTGTCATGATGGCACTTATCGTGACAAACCTTGACAGGTAAGCCTATCACCCAAATTGATATAAAAGGGGGAAATCAATATTAAAAACCAAAGGCAAGATTCTAGAGCAAAGTTGAACCATAAAAACATGATATTAGCAGAAATACAATCAAGATACCAAACCATAATCCAAAACTCAATGTCATAGTATAAGAACTACTAACTATATCTCAAATGACAAAAGATACAATGATAGTCCTAAAGGATCAAACTCTATCTTTGAATACTAAAAAAGACATTAAAAAAGACATAAATAGCTAGTAGGCAAACTTCTAAAACATAAGACGTCCTCTACCTCAAATATACTTCAAATGCCGCCTGAATCAGCTAATCATATGGCACATTCATACCTGGATCTACACCAAAAAGGTGTAGTAGGGATGTGTGTGGTCCACTTGTAGTCAATAGGTATCATAGGCCGACTGATTAAAGTAGAAAATAAAGCATATTAGAAAATAAAGCATATAAACACAAACTATGGGCACATCACCTGTAATAAAAAATTATCCCAAACAGCAGCCCATACTATCTTCACTAACAGTTCTACTATGTGCCCATATAGCAAATATAGGTAAGGGCAAAAAGAAAAATATACACATACACCAAATAAAAATAAAAGAAGGCAGATCAAATGGACAAATATCAAGTCAAAAATAGAAATACAATTACAGAATAGACACAACATATGAAATGCAATGAAGATGATGAATATGATGCATGAGCTTGCCGTACAACCTTCATATACACCTACCAAGTTATGCTCCTGAGGTAGGACCCATGAGGGTTCATCAACCCAGATACAACCAATATCCAACACAACTATCTATAACTCCTTCCTGACACTTTAAAGAAGTCATATTTTTTATTAAAAAAAAGCCACTATTTTTAGTATTTCTACGGTGGTACCAATGTTTCATGATGAATATGATATGAGGACTAACAATCAAATAAACTGAGAATACCAAATATCCAACCAATATACCAACCATATGAGCCAAAAATCTACTCAAATCTACCAACTATTTGTGATCCAATACAATCCATAAACCATCAAGTAAAACATGTATGAAAAATGTCATTGATACCACATAATCCCAAAATATAGGTTTTTCCCACCAAAAAGAGTGTAATCAAGCATACACATATCAATACCAGACCAACAACATCATGCAATACCCCACACGATCACGTATAGCAAATAATATCTCAAAGCAGCAAAATATTATCCACATAGGCCTCCCCCCACTGGCACATAAATTACCTAAACACATTTTCGATGATACAACCCCATACCCATAGCTTGCTTTTACATATTATTAACTACCCAACCCAGTCTGAAGAAAGTTAAGCCATAACCTACTTCAAATGCCGAAACTCAAATAAATAAGCCTTTATCACCGAGATTCACCTCAGGCATGGTCCCAGAATAAGCTAAAATAGACAAATATAGATCTACGCATCAAAACAAATCCAACAACACTCATATTTCCCACTTCTAAATTAGGGTCAAAACGGACCACGAAAATAGGTTTTTTAAAAAGAAGGGTAAAATAAAAAATTTTCTCCAAAAATATATTTACAAGATTAAATGAACTCATAGGAGAAAACTTAAGGAAAAATGAGATATGTGCATAGAAGAAATGCTAATTTGGGTTTTCCGGGCCAAAACCCCCCAAATTCCACCTTTAAATATGAGTTTAAGCAAGATTTAAATGATGAATCGAGCAAATTTTGGAATAGGAGTTTAGAGATCATCCAAGCTTGAAAATGGAGAAAATTGCCTAAAACCCCTAAAACTTAAGGCTCCAGGTCTCAAAAAATAATGAAGAAAATGAGGAGGGGTAAAATGGTCAAATCAGATAGAAATAAATATTTTAGATAAATCACCAAAAATCATCTACAGGTCAATGCCTCCACTAGACCTTAACCACATGAATAACTCTATAACGTAACCATCTAACATCCCTTTCTATAATAGAGACATGTTTCTCAACAAAAAAAAATCGCCTATCTCACTAGACTAAATTCCAATAAATGAGATGAGTCTCATCTGGAATGTAACGTCGAAGCATAGAAACATGAAAAATTAGATGAACAGTTGATCTTCTTAGGGTAATGCTAACTCATAAGCCACATCCCTAATAATTTGAAGGATCTTAAAAGGTCCAATATGCCTGAGACTAAGCTTTCCTCTCTTTCCAATCTCCATCACGCCCTTTATGGGTGACACACAAAGGAAGACACGATCACCAATACTAAATCTCAAGGAACAAAGTCTACAATCTACATAACACTTTTGCCTACTTTGAGCCACTCGAAGTCTTATCCCAAATGACCCAAACTCTATCCAAAGATTCACGAAGCAAGTCCGTACCTCGAGGCGTAATCTCAAAAACCTTAAACCAACCAATTGGAGAGTGACAAAAACTACCATACAAAGACTTAAAAGAAGTTATCTCAATAATAGAATGGTAACTATTATTATACACAAACTCTATAAAAGTTAGATGCTATTCCCGTTGACCTCCAAAGTCACTGACACAAGCGCAAAGCATATCCTATAAAAACCCTGAATAATCCACTTCGACTGACCTCCAGTCTAGGGGTAGAAAGTTGTACTAAGATAAACCCGGGTACCCAACTTCACCTAAAAAGTCTTCCTAAAGTGAGATGTAAATACTGAACCTCGATCTGAGATGATAGACACTGGTACACCATAAAGATGCACTACCTTACAAATATAGATACGGGCCAACCTCTTAGTGTTAAATAAGAGTTGAATCAAAATAAAATAAGAAGACTTGGTCAATCAATCCATGATAACTTAAACACTATTAGAACCATGATAAGTACAAGGCAACCCAGTCGCAAAGTACATAGTAATCCTTAAATATTTCCACTCAGGAATGGGTAGCCTATGAAGCAAGACATCAAGTCTTATTGCTTGTCCTTCACCTACTGGTAACATAGGTAACAAGCTACAAATCCACTACATCCATCCTTATACTACCCTAATAGTAATGTTGTCTTAAATCATGATACATCTTAGTCACTATAATGACCTTTTAGGCTATTTTTTTGATTCCACTTAATTTCGTCATTATAGCTTTTCCATAGCTGCCCTAAGTTATTTATGACTTATTGTAACTAATAGTTTGGTCACTACGAAGTTCATTTGGCTTTTTGAACCATTTCCCTATTTAGAAGTCTTTGCTGGTTCTAAATAGCCATAAAGTAAAAACTTTAGTAAAATGATGTCAAATGTGAATTCTGACTGTGCTAAAAGCTTTGGAATATTAATTTAGGTTAGGAAGACCGTTGGTTTGGGTCCCGTTACACCCAAACTTATTTTGACCTATTGGTCAGAAAGTTAATAAATTTTAAATTTAGGTGTGGGGCCCATATTTTGTTGAAATGACCTCAGATAGAAAATCTAACTTCACCAACATATCTAGAATGTCAAAATTAGTGTGCTTTTATATTTCGTTTTCTTGTATTAGATTTCAGATGCATCCCGAGGCATTGGCTAAAACTTAGAATTTATTTTAAGTTTCAGCTGTCATCTGGGCAGAAAAGATACCATGATCATGGGGGCTGTATCACGATCATGATTATGTTATTGCATCCTGCACATCCACAATTGCCTATATCGAGAGACTCGGAAAAGGTATTTAAAAGCCTTTTTTGGTTGAGAATTGGCCATTTCTCTCTTGCCTTGGGTTCCATAAATCCTAATAGAGTGTGTAGTCCCCAAATTAAGTCTTGGGTGTTGATTGGGGGCTTGAAAAACTTGCATATTCATGATTAACATCGAATCTAAGGTATGAATCTTTCATTATTAGTGTTGAATTTTTTATTATTTGACCCAAAACCCCAAATGGCTTGAGGCTTGATTTTAGTCCAAATATGATTAATTTGCTGCAATTTCTTAAGAGATATACCTCCCTAATGATATTTGAACATTAGGTTGGTCTCGAAAACTTATTTTTCATAAATAGGACCCACTTAGGGTTTTTAGTATCATTTTAGACCCGACACACAATGATGGAATATGGGTATTGATATTCTCATAATAATGTATAGATGGTGTTTTGATAGCTCGGCTCATTGAAGAACCTTTAAGGAAAGATGAAGCAAAGATTATTGGTTCATGAGCTATATTTGAATTCAAGGTAGATAAGGCTTACTTATTGTTAGATTGAGCTTTATTATAGTATGACTTTGATATCTTGATATGATTGGGTGGGGTTTTAGGTGTTGAAATAGCAGATGGTAATGTTGGGATTAGTTGTACCATTTAGGCTATTGAACTCATAGAGTGTGGTACTTGACTTATAGTCTAGAACCTCGATTAGTTGAGCTTGTTATCTTATGAATAGTATGAGAATACGCTAGTTTCTCTAGTTAGATGGCAGTGACCTTGTCAGTCATATCAAATAGTAAGTTAACCTTAGTTATGAATAGTTGTGGAGATTTTCCTAGTAGCTTGGGTGGAATAAGATTAATACTTAAGAAAGGATTTCACCATAGGACTAGTGTGGATTGATAAACCTTTACGACATGATTTATAGAGCTTAGCTTAGTTCTGGGTAGAAGCTAGACTTGAAGAGGAACTTGGGTTATTAGAAGGAAAACTTGACCCGCCTTAAGCTTGGACAATGTAGTTTCATAAGTGACCCAGATACTTGTTAAATGCTTAGAAAAAGCCTTTGGTAATTGGATGGCTAATCCTGGTAAATGGGTTATTCGTGATGTTGGTGTTGGTAATGACGTGCATGATTGGTTGTTAGATTATTGGTAATAGGTAGATAGAAATGAATTGTCATATAAATTGAACACATGACTATCCTATCACTTACTTTATTTATTAAATTGCCATGTGAGCCTTGGATATTCTTATTACTCATATTATGTTCGAGTATGGTGGCAAAACTAATGTGATGCTAAAAATCCACTTGTACTAATGATACGAATCATGATAATAAAGAGGGGCTCTAGAAGGTATAACTATGGCTTGTATTAGAGATACTAATGATTATGTTAAGACCGCTAACGTGTTGAGTGTTCATATCATATGACTATACTTATTCATGCTCCTTATGATATATTGTATTGAGAATGAAGGATGACATACGATGGATTTTCTTCCCCTACTTCTCCTTTACCTTATCCCTCATGGGGCTTACATTTATTATTGATTGGATTGATTGTAACGCCTCAAGAGTACACCCTGGATGCCACACAGTGCTTACGATCATAAGTGACCACAAGCTATCCCATGAGCTAGTACCTGTTATGAGCACAGAATAAAACCGATAACAATGGAATATATGGAAATTAACTGAAAAATTCCATAAGGTTTTAAGTTCTAAAAATAATACAACTAAACCCATAAAGCTGAAGCATATACGGAAATACTTAAATCTAACTGATAGGACTGACAAACTAACTAAGGAGTTGATGGGACAAGTCTCCCAACTAACTCCGACTGACTAACTAAAAGGAAATACTGAAAGAAGCATAATAGGTACTTGAAACATAAGGACTCACCATTGTTGTTGCTGCTGATAAGATGAACTGTTTTAGTACATTCAGGAAACTATGCATCTGAACCTATGATATTAAACATCATAGCACAAGAAATGAGTATGCGATCAGTACTTTAAATGTACTGGTATATGAGATATGGTTAGGCTAAAATACATAGGTTCATATTTATGAGATAGTAACTAACTCAATGACATGAGGTAACTGAATATGGATTCATAAGAAACTGAAATACTAAAAATGCAAGACCAAGCATATAATATATCTGAAATAATCTATAAAATTGAAATACTGAAATCTGGTAAATGAATACTGATAAACTGTATGCTATGGAAAAATAAACTAAACTAAATTCTATATTGAGTACTGAAATTGAAATTATGGGAGGTATCATCTAACCGACATGCCCTAAATTTGAGCTGATAAGGATCTAACTTGTGACCCCAGTTGGAAGGGTGCTAGTACCGTACCATGGGTACTAATAATGGTTGTGTCAACCTTAAACTAGTAGAAAGACATCTTATTAACCCTAAACTAACTGGCAGATTCATGAGATATGAGTCAAACCTAAACTAGTAAGAATACATCTCAAACTACTCTGGCTACGTAGTTCTATAATTAAGGGATTGCTACTAAGGGTCAAACCCTATACTAATAAGAATGCCCCTATCCCTGGGTTCGGTCGATGCTGAATCCTACTCCTAACTAAACTGGCACTAATTATAAGACTAAACTAAGTTTAACCGAAGAAGGAACTGACTTGGATTACTGAACTAATCTAAGTTTGACTGAGATTATAACTGACAAAACTTATAATGCTTATATGTGTCTGAAACAATTATGAAAATACTAAGACTAAGTAAAAAACTAAATTTTGGGTATTCATAACCTTCGAGACTCAATAGCAATAATAATAGGATTACATGAAAACTTTGAAACCATATAGGGGAATACTTGTTCAACATTCAACACTTAGGCATTTCATAAAACACATGAGGGTCATAAGTTAAAGCCCGGGAATAGTTAAATCATGTGATAATAACATAATTGCAATACTAAAATCATAGGTTGAGGATGTAATATGCAGAAATCACCATTCAAACATACCAAAGGAAAATTCCAACGAAAATACATGGTAAACATAATTGAAATCAAAGTTCATACTAGCTTCTTGAAGATAGCTCATAATAATACGTAAAAATCATGCTTTAAACTTGAAAATGGATTATTGGACTCCATGGGTGAAAAGGACCCATGAATTAACATCACACATACCTTAATTGATGAACTTTTGAAAGTTCTTGATGATTTTCTTGAAATTAAGCTTGAATCCCTTGATTCTTTTAAGAGGTTAGGGGCTTCAGAAATGACTAAGTCCTAACACTTAGTTCAATTTTCTAACTCTTGGACCCTTTTTACAAATAATAGTAAGCTGGATTGAGCTATTATCTTATGGAGTCTGATAATATCTCCCCCTTGGGAACATTTATCCTTGAATAAGTCTGGTTAAGCTGAGAGTACTGATGGAACTGAGATCATATACTGAACAAGTATGACTGGAAACACGATTACATAATTGAGTCTAAAACAATATACATGGCTGAACTAATTTCGTGAATACATGTAAGGACATGAGAATGGTTATAAGGCTGAGATAAAAATGAAAGTGTCAACTTATGAGTACACATTATTTCAAGTTGGATCTTGTTTCATGGAGAAAGGTTGAGAGGTTTAGTACATGTAAACTCGAGGTATTATAATATCTCCCCTTTGGGATAGTTCATCCCCTAAATGATATCGACTTGGCTGAAATACTAAGGAAATATTGAGATAATGCACGGGGCACTTACGAACTGAATCATGACTAAATATCTAAAATTTAAAATTTGATGTATGGATTGAACTGGATTCATAATTTACATGGATGCGGATAAACTATTGAACTCAATTCACAATTTACATTGATGTGGATAAACTATCTCTTGGTATGGCCATATTTATGACAAATCAGCTAGTAAAACTAGATCGGAAGATGGAAAAACCAAAGGAACTTGTCTATCTAACTACTAACTGAAATGCTAGCTAAACGGGCTGAATTATACTGAAAGCTTATACTCAACTAAACATTCCACTTCAAAACTGCACTTCACTTCAGGCTACTAAAAATATTCATATAGGCACTGATAACTCTATCTACTGAAGTTTGAGCTGTACTGAATTCTCTCACTATGTTCAAGCCTTCTCAAATCTACAAAGTGCACACATAACACTGCAATACTAGACTGAATCATGAATTCAACACACCCTATATTTTCACAACTCCTCATTTTATGAATAATTCTTATCATCACTTCAGCAATTTCATTTAATCGCTTACTAAATATTCACCAATGCAAAGTGTATTAATCCACATATAGGAAAATATGACATTCAAGCCTATCTTCATAACCACAAATGCCCTTCTAAACAACTAGCCCATGAAAACAAAATTTACTAAATCCAGATAATACTATCCCCACTTTACTTTTGCTAAACTTCTGGGTTTGTGCTTCTAACTCTAGGTCATATGCTGCCATAGGATTCTAAGAAGGGATCTAAAAACACATCTAACCCCTAAACACTGAGGTAGTACCCCTCTATCCAATGACTGGTTCATTGGGAAACTAAAACTAAACTACTCTAATTTTACAATGAACTCGAGTGATTTTTTGGGGTACGATAATTGGGCATTCTCTGTATACCCATCTGGATACAATAAAGACACCTACTAGGGTAGACACTGAGAAGAGTTCTACTAAGTTTTAGGACTGACCCTAAAATTGGTAGCTATATAAGGGGTTACAAAAGAGTGTGAAGCCTTGGGATCTAACAAACCATAAACATGTAAATGAAAGACTTGTAACATACCCGTAACCATATCAGGAGAACTTTCCTGATTGTGTTGGGACTGGAGTACATAAAGTCTATTCTAGCATAAACCACTAAGGGCACTAAAAGTGGTGCCCTGCTAAGTCGAGCGAACTGCTAGAGCTGGAGGACGACTATGCTGACTCTATGGACCAACCTTAGGACATTGTCTAACTTTGTGGCCTGGCTCACCATATCCAAAACACATATCACTTCCAGATTTACACATACCTTTATGATTCCTACCATATTCACCATAAAATAGATGGATACGACCACTGTTCCACTACCCTGGGTCTTGGATCCTGGCACCCCATCCTAAATGTCATTCCCAAACTTTGGTACTGGCATACGAGCTAAAGATAGAGTTAGGGTTGAAAACTTCTAATAGAACCGAGAATAGTTACGACTCTCTGAACCAGGCTGGGAAATTAATACTATTTGTCTTAGCCCTCTTACTCTCTCTCTCTTTCTCCTTAGCTTTTACTTACTCAATCTACTGAGCATAGACCATAAGCTTAGAAAAGTTCATCTCCTTAATCAAAATAGCAGTCCTACACTCCTTGACTAACTATCAGCTATACTAGAAATAAACTTACTTATTCTAGACCTATTATCAGACACCATATTAGGAGCATACCTGGCTAACTAAGTAAACTTAAGTAAATACTCCTTCACACTCATGCTACCCTACTTTAAATTAATAAACTCTAGCACCTTAGATTCCCTCTACTCTAAAGGAAAGAATATATCTAAAAAGGTTGTTGCAAATTCTTGCCACTCTATAGGCCTTGCCTCAACATCTATATCCCCCTTCTACTGCTTATACCAGGTATGAGCTATATCCTGAAATTAGTAATCAGCCAACTCTGCATTCTTACTAGAAGGGACACCAATAATGTCATAACCTTCTATACCATATCATGAAACTCTTACGGATCCTCATCTGACTTAGATCAAAAAAATAAAGGAGGGTTCATTCAGGTGAAATCCCAAATCTTAGCTACAATGATAATAGCCATTGGATTGGCTGGGAGAACAGCCTGCTGATTATTCTAAGTTGCTATTGAGTGAGCTAAAGTAGAGAAGGCAGCTCTGAACTCGACGTAAGAGACATGCTTATCTAGGGGATCTTCCTAAACGGGCGAAGGTAGGGCTAATTCTCGTTCCTCCTTTTGTTGTTCTTTCTAGGAGGCATTTTTTGTACACAGAAGGAAGGATGAATTAGAAAGTGATTTTAAATAGAGCATCATGCTCTTTTGCATGACATAAATACTAAAAGAAGGGAAACTTTTCCTAAAACATATTGTAGCCTCCTTTTCATAAGAGTGGTGTGCTTCACATCCATGTACAAGACTCTACTCAACACAAGTTTAAAACTCCCTAGGACACTTTAAAACCTTAAGCTATGATACTAAATTTGTAATTCCCCGGGAGTACACCTAGATGCCACACGGTGATTATAGTCACAAGTGACCACAAGCTAACCCATGAGTAGGTACCTGCTGTGAGCACTGAATAAAACCAATAACAATGACATGTGTGGAAATTAACTGAAAAATGCCATAATATTTTAAGTTCTGAAAACAATACAATTGAATCCATAAAACTGAAACATATGTGGAAAATTAAAATTTGACTAATAGGTTTGACAGACTAACAGACTATTAAAAGTATCTGAAAGCCTCTAAACTGACCGAGGAGTTGATAGGATAAGCCCTCAACTAACTCTGACTGACTAACTAAAAGAAAATAATAAAAGAAACATAATAGGTCCTCAAAACATGAGGTCTCACTACGCTATTTCTTCTAATAAGATGAACTATCTAAGCTTGTTTAGGAAACTAGGCATCTGAACCTATGATGTTAAACATCACAGCACAAGAAATGAGTATGCGGTTAGTACTTTGAATGTACTGGTATATGAGTGCGGTTAGGCTAAAATGCATAGGTTTATGTGCATGAGATAGTAACTAAGTGAATGACATGAGGTAACTGAATATGAGTACATGAGAAACTAAAATACTGATAATATAAGACCAAGCATATAATATATCTGAAATAATCTGTAAAACTAAAATACTAAAATCTGTTAATTGAATACTAATAAACTGTATACTATGGTCAAATGAACTGAACTAAATTCTGTATTAAGTACTAAAACTAAAATTGTAGGAGGTATCAACTAATTGACATGCCCTAAACCTGAGCTGATAGGGGTAAAACTTGTAACCCCAGTTGGAAGGATTCTAGTACCGTTCAACGGGTACTAACAATGGTTGTGTCAACCCTAAACTAGTAGAAAGACATCTTGTCAACCCTAAACTAATAGAAAGACTCATGAGATATGTGTCAACCCTAAACTAACAAGAAGATATCTCAAACCTATACTGGCTATGTAGTTTTGTAACTCAGGGATTGAGACTAAGGGTCAAACCTTATACTAACAGGAATGCCCCATCCTTAGGTCTGTTTGCTGCTAAATTCTACTCCCAAATAAACTAACACTGATTAAGGGACTGAAGTGTAACTAAAGAAAGAACTGACTCAGATTACTGAACTGATCTAAGTTTGACTGTGATGATAACCGACTAAATCGATAATGTTCATACGTGTCTGAAACCATGGAAATATTAAAACTAAGTAAACTGTTAAATTTTGGGTATTCATAACCCTCAGGACTCGATAGCAAAAATAATAGGACTACATGAAAACTATAAAACCATAGAGGGGGATCCTTGTTCAACATTCAACACTTAGGCATTTCATCAAACACACGAGGGTCATAAGTTAAAGCTTAGGAATAGTTAAATAATGTGATAATAACATAATCCTAATACTAAAATCATGGGTTGAGGGTGTAATGTGCAAAAATCACCATTCAAACTACTCGAGGGAAAATTCCAACGAAAACACATGATAAACATAATTAATATGAAAGTTTATAATAGCTTCTTGAAGATAACTCATAATAACATGTAAAAATTATGGCTTTAAACTTGAAAATGGATTCTTGGACTCCATGGGTGAAAAGGACCTATGAATGGACATCACACATACCTTAATTGATGAATATGTAAAAGTTCTTGATAATTTTCTTGGAAATTAAGCTTGAATCCTTTGATTCTTTTGAAGAGGCTAGGGTTTGTTCTTGAGAGAGAATGCCTTATTTTGAGAGGATTTTGTGAAATAGGATAGCAAATTGTTCTTTTGGGGTGCTAAATCTTGTGTTATGGACCAAATGGGTGAAGGGAAAAGAACCAATTTCCCTTGCAAAAATGGAAACAGAAGAAGGAAAAACAAGAGGCGAGCAATGAGCCAGGCACCATGGGTTATGGACTGGCGGTCTAAGACCCGCACCTCAAGCACCCCTAGTAGTGAACTAGAGGGCGTTCCATAGGCTTATCCTGGTATAGCTACAGTTTTGAACTTCAAAACATTCCCTTACGCTCGTCCTAAAATTCTGAAATTCACCCAAGATGTACCTTTGACAACCCCGATCAAGAATCAACTTAAAAATTAACTTTCCAATATCGATAAAGTTTAAAATGAAATCATTGAAATTTAGGGTCTATAGAAATGAATAAATCCTAAACTCAGTGAAATTTTCTAACTCTTGGACCTCTTTTACATACAATAGTAAGCTGGATTGAGCTAAGATCTTATGAGGTCTTATGTTGAATTACATATATATTAATTGTATGATGATGCCCGGTAATTCCAGAGACTATATTTATGTTGTGACGATGCTTGGGAAGTTCGGAGGATATATTGATAATATGATGATGCCTTGTGATTCCGGAGGATATATTGATGTTATGATGATTTTTGGCAAGTTTGGAGGATATATTGATGATATAATAATGCTCGATAATTCAAAGGATATATTGATATTATGATGATATCCAAAAAGCTTGGAAGATGTAATGAGGTTATATATGGTAAGCATGAATATATATATGCATATGTTTATGTGTGATAGTGCTTTTATATGATTATATTTGTATGTTCTTAAAGGTATGATTTTATTCTTTGGATATTGGTTATAAAGGTATGATTTTATTCTTTGGATATTGGTCTAGATGGCGAATGTTGGTTATTTAGTGATGATGGTTTGTTACTATCCTATGAATAAAGATTATGTAAAGAATTGGTTACGCTAATAGCTGAAGGTCCTTTGATGACTAGAGAATTAGTAGTTAATAATGAGTATTGATTAGTTAATAAGTATTATGTAGACCAACTATATCATCGATATTGATTTCAAAATGGTGATATGATTATGGTTAGGAGTACTTCGGTAAATGTTATTCCATTATAATAATTGATGAGGATTATTAATGTTGGCAAATGATCGTTGGTGTGAAATATGGGAAACCATAGATAATGAGAAGTTGGTTATATATCTATGTACGTTGATGATTTGATCTTTGATGTACCCTCCGGTGGTATGGGAAGCCGTGATCGGTTCATTACTTTATGTTCTTTTGGGTGTACTCCCCGGTGGTATGAGATGCCATGGTGAGTTCTTCTACTTTATACTCTAATGGATGTATGTGCCTTATCTTGATATTTTATACAATTGTAATGGTATTAGTGTTGCTTTCTGCTTCTAGATCGATTACTCATTATATATAATAATATTAGCATGTATCGATATGAGATTCTATATTATTGTTCTGGTCAATTATTTATTTTATGCAGTGATGATGCAAATGATTTAAGCTCGATTCCATACCTTGACTTAGAGATATTATCTTACTTTATATCATATTTATATTATAGTTTAGCTCAGTCGGTTGATGATGCCTACTGAGAACCCATAGATTTAGTACTTATACTATACTTTTTACCATTTTGGTGCAGACCTGAGTACTAGTTATCGCCGTTGAGTTGAGTTCGTGCAATGTTGATCTTCTAGAGATAAGGTGAGATCTTGGATTTTCATGTCACCTATTTCCCTCTTTGTTTGGTCTTTTCTATTCGAGACTAATGTATTGACTATTTTAGACTTATGAGTTGTATTTCCTGTTTTAAAACTTAGATGCTCTTGTGCTGATATTAGTAGGTTGTAGGATTGGTATCCATATTTTGACTATCTTCTTTTAATGGAATACTGTTGATTATAATTATATTCTTTTATTTAGGCTTGGTTGGGCATTTCTACCAAAGTAACCCATTGCCTTTACTCTGGATTACAGTGTTGGATTACCTACTGGTGGGTTTTAGTAGGTGCCATCATGATTCGTGTATCGGGTCATGAAAAATAGTATCAGAGCCTATGTTTCACCGATATTGTTGATACAAGAGAAAATGTCTAATAAAGTCTAGTGAATCGAAACATTGACGTTTGTTTCCTATCTTTGAAAGGATATGGGACATTCTTAAGAGTCCTTCACTTATTTCAGTCGTATCGTGCTAAGAGTCTGAGTTGGTTTGAAGGATATTTTCTTGATATTACTCTTTTACAGATGCCTAGGACACGTTCTACAACTATGCATGAGGAGGGTCCTGAGACTGAGCTCAGAGATCCTACTCTTATTTGAGAATAGCCTTGTGATGTGTCCCCAGTTAGGGATCAAGATGGGTCGCCTCCTCATAACCCCATTCTTGTACCTGAGCCAGAGATTTTTATACCATAGCCAGCGGTGGTCCAGGGACTAGCCCAAGCTCCACCAGGTTATATTTCCTCTTTATTTCTAAAAGATACCTTGATTTGACTATTAGGTATTATTGGTGGTGTATTTTCTGATGGTGCATAGAGTACTAGGCTAGGAGTGCAGCTTGTAGCTGCATCTCCTAGAGGTGAGGTTCCTTCTATGCTGACAGTTGTTTAGCTGATAGCCGCTCAACTATTTGTAACCCAACCTACTATGTCTGCTGAGGAGTAGAAGATGTTGGGTAGATTTTTGAGGTTGTCTCCGACTAAGTTTTATGGTGCTCCTGGAATGGATGCAATTGAGTTTCTTATAGCTTGCAAAGATAGTCTCTGTGGATTAGGCCTTATTGATACTTGTGGCATGGATTACACAATATTTCAGTTGGATTTGTCTGCTCAACACTGGTGGAGAGGTTTTATGAGTTCTAGGTCAGTCAGATCTTCTTCCCCACCATGGATTAATTCTGTAAAATTTTCTTAGAGAAGTTGTATGTTGCACAACCATTGAGATCGATTGAGGGATCAGATCACCAGATTGGAGCAGGGTTCTATGATAATCACTGAGTATGACGCCCATTTTCATAAGTTAGCCAGACATTCTACTTCTATTCTGGACACTGAGTATGAAAGATTTTGCTGCTTCGTAAGAGGATTGAGGCTCCCTATTTGAATGGCTACTTAGATTCTAGTTGATATAGGTAGGACCTTTGCTAAGGTTTCAAATCATGCTAGAGTAATAGAGGACATGCATCATGAGGGTCGTGATAAGAGGCCCAAGTACCAGGGCATATTTGGTTGGAGCTGTAGGAGTTCCCATTTTAGAGGTGTTAGTTCTTATGTTGGGTATCCTCTACGTCCATCTTTTCAGCCTCAGAGTCAGACTAGTTGACCAGTTCAAGTAGCCCTTCAAACTACTGATGGAGGTCAGTTTGGTTCTAGTGATCGCTCTGGTAAAAGTGGTCATCAGTCCTTAAGAGGTTTGTAAGCAGGATGTTCTAGAAATGGTGGTTACTTTGGATCAATTGAATTTATGAGTTCTAGTTCTGGTCGTGACTCTTATTTTACTTGTGGTCTTATTAGTCATTTTTTGTGAGGTTTCCCTAGTCGTGGGGTAATAGTTGTTTCAGTCTAGGGTGTTTTGCCCTATTAGAGCAGTTTATCCCTCAGGAAGAGGTGGTTCATGAGGTTACAACAGTAGTTATTAGGGTTCTTAAGGTGGTACTCAGGTATGTAGGAAAGAAGGTCAGTCAGGTACCCTGCTAGTTGATGGGCATGGTTAGTTATATGCAGTGCCTTCTAGGCCCAAGGCTGAGACTTTGGATGTTGTATTTACAGGTACAATTTTGGTGTGCCACGAGTTAGCATTTGCTTTATTCGACTTTGGATCCACTTATGCTTATATATCTGCTTATTATACACCACGATTGGAGTTGAATAGTGATTTATTATCTATTTCATTACATGTATCTACTATCTTGAGTAATTCTTTAGTAGTGGATCAAGTATTCAGATCATGTGTTTTGACAGTTAGTGATGTTGATACTTATACTGATCTTATTATTCTGGATATGCTGGATTTTGATGTTATTTTGGGCGTGGACTGGTTATCCCACTATCATGTGGTCATGGATTATTTTTCCAAGACCATTACCTTAGCCATACCCGGTGTACCCCCAGTTATATGGCAGGGATCGGTTAGCCGTAAGTCGATGGGAATTATTTCTTATATTTGTGCTAGGAGGCTTATATTGAGTGGTTACAAGTCTTATCTCACTTATATATGTGATACTCATACAGAGAGTTTATCGCTTGACTCTGTTATTATAGTTTATGTGTTTCCTAATGTGTTCTCTACCTTCTTGCCTAGTATTTTCCCTGTCCGTGAGATTGCGTTTACTATTAACCTTAAGCTGGACACCTAACCTATTTCTATGACACCTTACTGTTTGGCTCTTGCCGAGCTTAAGGAGTTGAATTCTCAACATCAGAATTTTTTTGGTAAGGGTTTTATTAGACTGAGTGTGTCCCCATAGGGAGCTCCTATATTGTGTTTGAAGAGAAAAGATGGCGACATGTGTATATGTATTGACAATAGGCAGCTTAATAATGTGACGGTGAAGAACTTTTATCCTATGACTTACATCGATGATTTATTCGACCATCTTCAGGGTATAGCCATGTTTTCTAATATTGATTTGAGGTCCAGTTATCATTAGCTAAGGATTCAGGCTGAAGATGTCCCAAAGATGTCTTTCAGGGCCCATTATGGTTATTATAAGTTTTTGATGATGTTATTTGGGCTGACTAGTGCCCCAGCTGCGTTCATGGATTTGATGAATCGTGTGTTCATACCCTATATAGACTCCTTCATTATTGTGTTCATTAATGACATTCTTATGTATTCGAGGATTAGTGAGGAGAATGTGTAGCATTTGAGGATAGTGCTCCAGACTTTGAGAGATCATGTGCTTTTTATCAAGTTCTCTAAGTGTGAGTTTTGGCTTGAGTCAGTGTCATTCCTTTGAAATGTGGTATCTAAAGACAATATTATGGAGGACCTAGCTATGATTAGGGTGATTCATGATTAGGCTAGGCCTACGTATCCTTCTGAGATTCCCAGTTTCATTGGTTTGGCCGGTTATTACAGACTCTTTGTTGAGAACTTTGCTACTATTTCATCCCCTATGACTAGATTGACTCAGAAGGAAGTTGATTTTTGATGGTGCATGAGTGCAACTCTCTGAGAGTACACCATGGATGCCACACGGTGCTTACAACCCCGAAGGACCACAAGATAACCCCTGCTGGCACCTGTTATGAGCATTGAATAAAATAATTAAGAACATGTACGAAATTTAAATGGAAACACCATAGGGTTTTAGCAACTGAAAATCAATACTGGATCATAGTTTAAAACATCTAAAACAAACTGTTAATACTGATAAAACAACTGATAATAACGACTGAAAACTTACTATTTGTCTGTACAAGTCTGAAGTCTCTAAACTGACTGAATATGGAGTTGATGGGATAGGCCCCCAACTAACTGCGACTGACTAGATAACTGAACTGCTAACATAACTGAATATAAGATAATTTGTCCTTGAAGGATGAAGACTCTCCACTATTATTAAAGATGATGGTCTAGAAAGTCAAGGTATGGTTAGGAGCCTGAGCCTCTGAACCTATGATATAAGACATCATAGCACAAAAAAAAAGTATGCGGTTAGTACTTTGAATGTACTTGTATGTTAAATATGGTTAGGCTGGTGTGCATGGCTCTTATGCAGGAATAATAACTGACTGAATAAATAGCACGAGATAAATGATGTATAGTATGCGAGAAAATTATAAAATCTGAGGATGCATAACCAAGCATATGACATTATACTTAGGTAGTCTATAAGCTTAAGTACTGAACTACTGATACTGAATGACCAAAACTGTATGCCCTAGTCAAGCAAGCCTGGAAACTAAACTCTGAACTGAATACTGGATTGAGACTGCGGGAGTTATCATCTAACCGACATGCTCCAATATGAGCTAATTGGGGTCCAACCTGTGACCCCATTTGGAAGGGTGTCAGTACCGTGCCACGGGTACTAATACATGGCTGCGTGGATCCAGTGAAATGAAGTCCCGAAGGACTAAACCCTCTACTGGAAGGTTCTATAGTGAGATATATGTCAACCCTTAACTGGCAGGTTAACATCTCTAACCTACGTTGTCTATGTTGTTTAGGAATATAGAGACTGCTACTAAAGGTCACACCCTCAACTAGCATATGAGCCTCAATCCCTGGGTTCGTTCGATGCTAAATCCTATTCCCAACAGAACTGACTCTAATTACTCATCTGAGATAAACTTACTAACATGATATACTGACTAGATTGATAATACCTTAATACATTCGAGACCATTCTGAAAATACTAAAACTAAGTAAACAACTAAGTTTTTGGGTATTCATAACCCCCAGGGGTCGATAGCAATAACAACAAGATCGTGCTAAAACCTTAAGGACATGATAAGTAGTCATTATTCAAAGCTCATTCCTTTGGGCATTTCATCAAACACTTGAAATTCAAGTTTTAAATTTGGGGATAGTTTTAACATGTAAAGATAGCATGGTTTCAGTACTAAATCACTAATTAAGGCTTAAATCAGTGAACAAGCACCATTCAAAATGTGTAGGGTTTAATAACAACAACAGTTACATGTAAATATGATATAAATCGAGATTCATGTAAATTCATGGATAAAGTTCATGATAACATGTAAAAACCATAGCTTTAAAACTTGAAATTGGGTTCTTGGACTCCATAGGTGAAAAGGACCCATGGATGAACATTTAACATAGCTTAATTAAAGAATTCATGAAGGTTCTTAGTGGTTTTCTTGAAACTTGAGCTTGAATATTGAAGGGACTAGGGTTTGTTCTTGAGAGATAATTACTTTATTGGAGAGAAATTATGAATAATGGGACATATAATGCCCCTTTGGGGATTTAATTTTGTGTTTTGGATGGATTTGGGTGAGGGAAAATGACAAGACTACCCATGGGAAATTAAAATTCATAAGTGGAATGCCGATTGGACCTTCACCACGATGTGCCAAGGCTATCATCGCGATTTCACCGTGATGCAGTGCAATTACAATGACTTGATGGAATTTGATAATTGTCATTTGGAACTTCACTACGATGCGGTGAGGTGACCACCACTATAGCAACTGCAACGCGCCATAATCGCGGTGAGCTGTTGTTTTGGAAATCCAAATATGGTCCAAACCTCGTCCAAGAAATCCAAAACTTACCCGAGACTTGCCCCTTACACCCCTGAACATGAATTAACTCACAAACTTACATCTCAGTGTAGAGAAGGCCACTTTAAAAATAAATAAAGTTAAGAGGCCAAAAATGAAACTAAGTCACCATCACTTATCCAAATTTTCAGGTTCTAAGCCTTTTGTACATGTACTATAGGATGAATTGAGCTAAGATATTTATGAAGTATTACAATATCTCCTCCTTGGGAAAATTCATCCTTGAATGTGACTGATTAAGATGATAATACGAAAGTACTGAGATTACATGCTAATTATGCATAAATAAAAACATGATTACATGACTGAGTTGGAAACATGGTGACTGATGGAACTGATTTGTGAATGCATGCAATGACATGAATATGATTATATGGCTAGAAATGAGTATGGAAAAAAGAACTTTAAGGAAAACTATTACCTTGAGTTTAGTCTGAGTTTGAGGAGAAAAGGTGAGGGTACTTGGTATGCATGTCTACTTATGCTTCCCAAGTAGCTCTCTTAATGGACTGATTCCTCCAAAGAACTTTAACGAAGGGAACTTCTTTGTTTCTTAGTCTGCAAATCTGGTCATCTAAGATTTCAACTGGGAATTCTTCATAAGAAAGGTCATTTTGATATCTAATCTCTCTAAAGGAACAACGACAGTTGGGTCACCAATACACTTCTTTAATAAGGAAACAAGGAACACTGGATGCACTGATGTGAAATTTATTGGCAACTTAAGCTGATACGCTACCTCCTAAAACGACTCAAGATCCTAAAAAGGCCTATATATTGGGGACTGAGCTTCCCCTTTTTTCCAAATCTCTTCACTTCCTTCATGGGAGAGATATTTAAATATACAAAATCACCAATCTTAAATTCGAGATCCTTTCTCCTCACATCTGCATAAGATTTATGTCAGCCCTGGGCTGTCTTAAGACTCTCCCTGATCAACTGAACTTTCTCTAAAGCATCGAATACTGAATCTGCCCCTATCCTTTTAGTCTCACCTAGATCAAACCAACCAATAGGATATCTACATCTCCTCCCATATAGAGCTTCAAATGGAGCCATTGTAGCTGCTATTGTAGGTAACTCAATAAATGGGAAATTATCATCCCAACTACCCTTAAAGTTGATAACACAAGCTCTCAACATATTTTCTAAGGTCTGAATGGTGATCTCTACCTAACCATCTATCTGAGGGTGAAAGGCTGTACTAAGACAAACTTAGGTACCAAGACCCTTCTGAAAAGCCTTTTAAAAATGAGAGGTAAACTAAGTACCTCTATCTGAAATGATGGAAAATGGGACTCCATGCAATTGAACCAACTCTCTAATATAGAGCTTGGCATAATCCTCGTTTGAATAAAAAGTATGGACTGGAAAGAAATGGGTTGATTTAGTTATCCTGTCCACAATGACCCAAATCAAATCATGCTGACAATGTGTGCGAGGAAAACCCATCACAAAGTCCATGTTCACCTCTTTCCACTTCTAAGTGGGAATACTGAACTCCTGTATAGTGCTACTAAGCCTTTGATGCTCAACCTTAACATGCTGACAATTAGCACACTTGGTTATAAACTCTGCAATATCCCTTTTCATACTGCTCCACCAATAGATTTCTCAAAAATCACAGTACATCTTAGTAGCTCCTAGGTGAATAGAGTAACGTGCACCATGCACTTCAGTAAGAATCTGTTGTCTCAAATCTTCTACCTACGTCACACACAGTTTACCCTGGCAACGCAACACACCATCTTTCCTTTGGGAGAAAACCTCTACTTTATGATCTCTAACTGACTCCTTTAGCTTGACCAAGCTAGGATATTTATCTTAATTTTCTTTCATTTTGGCAACCAAAGAAGATTCTAAATTATTCTGAACCTATACACTACGCTCAGCTGAGTCAATCAAACAACCGCCTACTATAGCCAACTGATGAACCTCCCAAACTAACTTTTTCTTATCACTCTCGACATGAGAAACACTACCCAAGGATAATCTACTAAGGGTATCTATCACTATATTGGCCTTGCCCGGATGACACAAAATACTCATGTCATAATTTTTCAACAATTCTAACCACCTTCTCTAGCTTAGATTTAACTCTCTCTATATATACACATACTAAAAACTTTTTTGATCCATGAACACATCCGCACGCACCCCATATAGATAATGCCTCCAAAGTTTTAAGGCAGAAACAACAGCTGTTAACTCAAGATCATAGGTAGGATAATTATTTTCATGGGGCTTAATATGTCTAGAGGCATAGGATATGACCTTACCTCTCTGCATCAACACACCACCAAAACCATCTTTGGAAGCATCACAGTAAACAACAAATCCATTTGAACCATCGAGTAACATCAAAATTAGGGTTGAGGTGAGTCGAGTTTTCAACTCCTAAACACTTCTTACAGGAATCTGACCATTAAAATTTGACTTTCATATGATTCAATCTTGACATAGGGGATGTAATAGATGTAAACCCTTCAACAAACTGTCTGTAGTAGCCATTCAAACCCAAAAAACTCCTGATGTCTGACGAAGAAATGGGTCTGGACCAGTTTCTCACTACTTTAGTATTTTGAGGGTCAACTCTAATGATATCACCAAAAATAATATGACCAAGGAAAGTTACTGATCTTACCAAAATTTACACTTACAAAATTTAGCGAACAACTGATGGGCTTTAAGAGTCTGCAATACTATTCTAAGGTGGTCTGCATGATCATTTTCATTGCGGGAGTAGAAAAGAATGTCATCAATGAAGACTATGATGAACATGTGAAAGTACTGTTTGAACACTCAATTTATCAAGTCCATAAAGGCTGTTGGGGCATTTGTCATACCAAAGGACATAACTAGAAACTTAAAGTGACCATACCAAGTTTTGAAAGCTATTTTTAGAATATCACATTCTCTTACTCTAAGCTAATGATAGCCAAATCTAAGGTCTATCTTAGAAAATTTATTGGCACCTGAAGTTGGTCAAATAAGTCATCAATTCTGGGGAGTGGATATTTATTCTTGATAGTGACTTTGTTCGACTGACGGTAATCGATGCACATTCTGAGAAAACCGTCTTTCTTATGCACGAAGAGGACTGGAGTGCCCCATCGAGAACACTGGGCCTGATGAATCCTTTATCTAGGAGATCTTTCAACTATTCTTTTAACTCTCTAATCTCTATTAGAGCAATTTTGTAGGGAGGAATATAGATAGGTTGGGTATCTGGAAAAAAGGTCTATTTTGAAGTCAATTTCCCTTTTGGGAGGGACTTCGAGAAGATCTTTAGGGAACACATTTGGGAATTCCCTAGCTACAAAAACTAACTCGAGACTAGGAGTCTCAAAATTAGATTATTTACCCAAACAAGATGGTAGACACACCCCTTGGATATCATTTTCCTCGCTCTAAGGTATGAAACAAATAAGCCCCTAAGTGCTGAAGTACTACCCCTCCATTCAAGGAATGCTTCATTTGAAAACTAAAAATGAACAACTCTATTTCTACAATCAACTGAGGCATAATATTAGTGGAGCCAATCCATGTAAAGAATGGAATCAAAATCAGTCATTTCTAACTGTATAAGATTAACTGAGGTGACTTTCTGGGATATTATGATCAGATAGTTCCTGTATACCTACCTGGCTATAGTAGAGACACCATCTGGGGTAGATACTGATAAGGGTTCTGCTAAAGTCTCAAGACTGACACTGAAATTTACAGCTATATAGGGAGTTACAAAAGAAAGAGAAGCTTTGAGATATAATAAAACATAAAAATTTAAATGAAAGACTTGTAACATACCAATAACCATATTCGGAGAACTTTCCTAATACTATCGGGAATAAAGTGCATATAATCTTTTTTGGCACTGACCACTAGTGGCACTTGAACGGAACCCTACTGAGTTAGGTGATCGAATGGAACTGGGGGACAACTGGAATGACCCTGCTGACCGCTCTGTGGGCAATCCCTGACCCTCTGGCCTAGCTTTCCAAACGTAAAGGATATATCACTGCCAACTCTACACATACCCTGATGGTTTCTATCACATTCTGGCAAAGAGGATTTGTACGCCCACTGTTCACACTTTCCTGGGATTAGGGCTTGGCGCCCTATCCTGATTATCATTTTTGAACTTTGGTGCTGGCACACTAGGTGAAGATGAAGATAGGGCTAAAGATTTTTGATGGAACTGAGGATGCTTACCACCCCCCGACCTTGCTTGAGCAAAACTGAAGCTACCTGTTCTGGATTTCTTATTCTTTCTCTCTCTTTCCTTAAACTTCGTCTCCTTAATTTGTTGAACTTGGACCATTAATCTAGAAAAGTTTATCCTCTTAATCAACATCGGGGTCCTACACTCCTTATCTATACTATCAGCTACACCAGAGACAAACTTACTTATCCTAGACCTGTCATCAGATACCATAATAGGAGCATACTTACATAGCTGAGTAAACTTAAGAGAATACTCCTTCACATTCATGTTTCCCTGCCTCAAATTAATAAACTTCTGCACCTTAGCTTCCCTTAACTCTAAGGGAAAGAACCTATCTAAAAAGTCCATTATAAACTCTTCCCATTTAACAAACCCTACATTGGCCTCTCTACCTCTCTTCTACTACTTATACCAAGTGTGAGCAACATCCTGCAATTCTACGCTCTAGCTAGAAGTTACACCTATAATATTAGTTACCTTCTGAACCATGTCGAGGAACACCTGTGGATCCTCATCAAACTTAGATCCTAAAAATAGAGGAGAGTTCATTTGAATAAAGTCCTGAATTCTAACTACAACAGTATTAGCCACTGGAAAAGCTGGGATGGTAGCCGTTTGATTATTGTAGGCTACTACCAAGTGATCTAAAGTAGTGAATACATCTCTGAGTTTGGCATGGGATACATGCTCGTTCAGGGGATCCTCCTGAAAAGATGGAGGTGCGGGCTGATTCTCATGTTTTCATCTATTATTCTTTCTTGGAGGTACGTTTTGTAAATAAAAAGAAGATTTAATTAGAAAAAGATTTTAAGTTTAGTTCATGTTCACACATACGACATGAATACTAAAAAAGGGGAAATCTTTCATAAGACATCTTGTAGCCTCTTGTCCATAAGTGTGGTGTGCTTCATACCCATGCACAAGACTCTAATCAATGTGGTTTTCAGACTCCCTAGGATACTTTAAAACCTTAATATTTGATACCAAGTTTATAATGCCCCGAGAGTACACCCTGGATACCACATGGTGCTTACAGCTCCGAAGGACCACAAACTAATCCCTGCTGGTACCTATAGTGAGAAGTAAATAAAATAATGAAGAATATGTGTGAAATTTAACTGGAAATACCATAAGGTTTTAAAAAATAAAAATCAATACTAGATGATAGTTTAAAATATCTGAAACATACCCATCAATACTGATAAAATAACTAATAATAACAATTGAAAACTGACTATCTATTTGTACTAGTATGAAAGTATCTAAACTGACTAAATGTGAAGTTAATGGGACTAGCCCCCAACTAAATCCAACTGAATAAATAACTTAACTGCTGACATAACTGAATATAATATAGCTTGTCCTTGAAGTAAGAGGACTTGCCACCACTACTGCTGATAATGGACTGGAAAGTCTAGGTATGATTAGGAGCCTGATCCTTTGAACCTATGATATGAGACATCATAGCATAAGAAATGAGTATGCGGTTAGTACTTTGAATGTACTAGTATGCTAAATCAGGTTAGGCTGGTATGTATGGCTCATATGCAGGAATAATAATTAACTAAAAATAGCATCAAATAACTGATGTATAGTATGGGAGAAAACTATAAAATCTGAGAATGCATGACCAAGAATATGACATGATACTGGGGTAGTATGTAACTTGAAATACTGAACTACTAATTTTGAATGACCAATAACTGTATGCCCTGGTCAAGAAAGCCTAGAAACTGAACTCTGAACTGAGTACTGGACTAAGACTGTGGGAGCTGTCATCTAACCAACATGCCCCAACATGAGCTAATTGGAGTCTAACATATGACCCCATTTGGAAGGGTGTTAGTACGTGCCATAGGTACTAACATATGTCTGTGTAGATCTACTAAAATAAAGTCCCGAAGGACTAAAGAGTCACCCTCTACTGGTAGGTTCTCTAGTGAGATATATGTAAACCTTTAATTGGTAGGTTAGCATCTCTAACCTATGCTAACTATGTAGTTCTAGAATATAGGGACTACTACTAAAGGTCACACCTTCAACTAAAAGGTGAGCCCCCATCCTTGGATCCACTTGGTGCTAAATCTTACTCCCAACCGAATTGATTCTTATTAATAGTCTGAACTGAACTTACTAACATGATATACTGACTGGGATATAATACTCTAATACATTCAAGACCATTCTAAAAATACTAAAACTAAGTAAACAACTAAGTTTTTGGGTGTTTATAACCCTCAGGACTCTATAGCAATAACAACAAAACCGTGCTAAACCTTAAGAACATGATAAATAGTCATTATTTAAAACTCAATCCTTTGGTAACTTTATCAAACACTTGCAATTCATGATTTAAACATTGGGATAGTGCTAAAACCTTTGGAGGCATTTTTTTTATGGAGTGCATTATGATATTTTCACCGATCATCATAGCCTTTGGCATCTTATAACCCAGTAAGAGCTTAATTCTCGCTAGTGTAGTTGGATAGAGTTTTTAAAGGACTATGATATTTCCATCTTGTATCTTTCAACTAAGAAAAATATGGCAGCCATTGTCTTGAGTCACAAGGTAGTGAGTATGGGTATCTTGGCATATATATTAGTTCCTTAGAGGCCTATGGCATGGGACATTCAGTCTTTAGTCAATTTAATGGTTTGCCTGGATATTTTGGATCCTGCAAAGATTTTGGATTGTGAGGAGGCGAGGTCCTCCCCATTCGATCAGATTCATATTCATCTATATAAGGATAGTAAGTTATGCTTCCTCCATGTCCAGTTGGTGAGTGGTGAGTCTGGGAAGCATACCGTTGATTTCAAGGGTATTTTGAGATTTTAGGGTTGTATTTGTGTTTCTCTGCTTGATGACTTGATTCAGTTACTTCTTCATGAGGCTCACAGCTCTAGACATTCTATTTATCCTAGTACAACTAAGATGTATATTAATTTAAGGAAGCATTACTAGTGGGATGGTATGAAGATAAATATGATAATTTTTGTGGCTCGTTGCCTATGTTGTCAGTAGGTTAAAGCCAAGCATTAGCGTCTAAGAGAATTGACTCAGAGGTTGCCCATTCTCAATTAGAAATAGGAATGAATTACTATTGCTTTCATTAGTTGGTTTCCTCATACTTTCCATGGTCTTGATGGTATTTGTGTTATTGTAGATCATTTGACCAAGTCGGTATATTTCATTCCTACTCAGATGACTATTAGTATTGAAAGGTTTGCCCATATTTATGTGTGGGAGATAGTTTGTTTGCATGGATTGCCTATTTATCATATCAGACTTGGCTCTGTTTTACTTCATGATTTTAGAGAGCATTCTAGGAGGATTTAGGTACTCGAGTGGATTTGAGTACAACTTTTCACCCATAGATAGATAGTCAATCTGAATGGACTATTCAGGTGCTTGAGGATATGTTTCAAGCCTGTGTTATGGATTTTGGAGGACAGTAGGATCAATACTTAGCATTGGTAGAGTTTGCATACAACAACAGCTATCATTCAAGTATTAATATGGTACCTTGTGAGGTTTTGTATGGAAGGAGATGCCATTCTCTGATAGGACGGTTTGACACCTCTGAGGTGAGGTCTTGAGGTACATATTTTCTTCAGGACTCATTAGATAGAATCAAGGTGAATTAGGATAGGTTAAGAGAATTCCAAAGTAGGAAAAAGGCCTATACCCACCGTAAGCTCTGATCCTTGAGATTTAGATTTTATGATCCTATGTTCCTTTGTGTTTGGCCCATGAGAAGTATGATTAGGTTTGAAAAAAAGGGAAAGCTCACGTCTCAATATATTGGTCCTTTTAAGATTCTCCGTGCAGTTGGTAAGGTAGTCTATAAGTTAGCATTGCCTCTAGGTTTTGTTGTTGTTCATCCAATTTTTTATGTCTCTATGTTATGGAAGTATATTCCTGATCCATCTTATATATATAGATGGGACTCAATCCAGTTAGATGAGTAGTTGACTTTTGTGGAGGAAACCATGCTTATTTTAGCTAGTGATATGAGGCAACTGTGTACTAGAGAGAATCCTATAGTTAAGGTTCAGTGGAAGTACCACCCAGTGGAGGAGGCACTTTGGAGATTCAGAGAGAGATGCGAGCCTATTATCCTCACCTATTCGAGACTTTAGTTATTTTCTTCATCCTTAACTTTCAGGGATAAAAGTTCCTTAGTATGGATGTTAAATGACCATTCAAGTCATTTTTGTGGTTCCACTTACTTTCATCATTATAGCTTATCCATAGATGCCCCAAGTAATTTATGACTTGCTGGAACCAATAGTTTGGTCACCGGGTAGTTCATTTGGTTCTTAGAACCATTCCTTGGTTAGAAATCTTTGTTGATTCCAAAATGGACACCGAGCAAAATGTTAGTAAAACAATACCGAATGTATATTCTAACTATGTCAACAACTCTGGAATATCGATATTAGGTTAAGTAGACCATTGGTTTGTGTAACGCTTCGAATCTGGTACCCAAAATACTACATAGTGCTCATGACCCCGAAGGACCAGAAGCTAACCCATGACTGATATCTGTACTTGAACACTGCATACTATACTGTATAAATATAGAAATAAACATTGTAAGGCTGTAAGGTTCAAAACTGTATCATAACTGACAAATCATAACATATGGATGGAGTATAAATTACCCAAATAACTGAAATAAACTGTCTGAACATACTGTAGTCTGAAAAGCCTCTAACTGACTGTACTTTTTGAATAAGGAGTTGATAGAAATGTCCCCAAATAACTCCAACTACTGAAATAAATTAATTAATGAGATAATAAAGTAATGGTCATGTCCTCAAAGGATGAGGACTCACTGCTAACTCTAACTGCGGAGACTGGAATGCTACTGATGCTCTAGATCTCGTGCTTCTGAACCTATGGTATAAAACACCATAGCGCAAATGTGTCAGTACGTTTAAATGTACTGGTATGCGTGTGAGGTAGGCTGAATCCAAAAAGGTTCTCATGCATGAACTATACTAACTAACCGAATAACATGAATGTAAGAATACATGTATGACTACATAATATCTATAACTGAGTTCGTGATAACATGGTTAATGATTCTGAGTACTGATAACATGAGATACTAATAACTGTATAACTGAAATAACTAATATTGAGTGATTGTATCTGATAGTCTATTTTTCGATGGAACTAGCTTAGTTCCATACTATTCTGAGTTGACTATATCTGACAGTCTTGAATTTTGTAGAATTGTCTGAGTTCTATTAATGAGACTAAATGACCATATCTGAGAGTCTTGATCTGTAACTGAAACTGTAGGAAGTAGTCATCTAACCGACATGCCCCAGATAATGCGATATAGCTAAGTTGGGGTCCAATCTATAACCCCAATTAGAAGGATGTCAATACCACACCACTAGAAAGAAAATCTGTGAGTAACCCTCATATAATAGGTAACTCTAATGAGAATAGTGGGAACCCTCATATAATAGGTAACTCTAATGAGAATAGTGGGAACCCTCATATAATAGGTTAAGACACCCCATCTACCCTCATATAACAAGGTATGATGTCTCAACCTATGCTTGCTACGTAGTTTTGGAACGCAAGAATTTCTTTTAAGAATTACACCCTCATATAACAGGTGGGTTCCCATCCTTAGGTTCACTCAGTGCTAATTTATACTCCCATATGAATAGACACTGAACATGATTAACTAAACTAATTGGACTGATTTAACTGAATTTCCATGGACTAACAGAATACTACTGAGATTACTATATTACTGAGCTTTCCTGAGTCACATGACTAACTAAGTTTTATGGACATGGATCAATTGAAAGAATCTTGAGAATATGACACTGGCTCTAGGTACACAGCTAAATTATCAGGTACAAGTACCCCCAGGACTCGATGGCATAAAACTGATAGAGCATGACTTTCTTGAATACATGACCAACATCACAATCTATAATACAATAAGTTGGAGATTTCATGAAGTAGAAGTTCTAAAGAACAACAAGGCTACACATGTATCCATAATTCATTGACTAAAACATTTCATCAAATACTTGACAAGCATTATGTAACTCCTCGAAAAATGGGTCCCAGAGCGTCACACGGTGATTGAGGATACGAGTAGCCCCAAGATAACCCTTTGATCCATTTTCATTCAGTTCAAGACAAATCAACGGGGTTTCCACAAATAACCTTCAAATATCAACAGAGTAATCATCATCCAAGAATAAAAGAATTTCAGAAAGATAACAAAATACGACTTATTAGTCAACTCTGAATATCTATACTAGTTTGATAAGCCTCTAAGAAAATCAATAAAACCAGAGAGCCATTGTGACATACCCCAACTGACTCATACTCAGTTATCAAATGCAAACAATTCTCTGAAACCTTCATCAGACATCACATCCTCAGAACATGAGGACTCACCACGAGAGAGGATATAGAATAGCGTGCTCGAAGAATCACTATCAAACCTAAAACTGAGCACCTAAAACTACATTCTGAAAAAAATGCAGCCCACATCCAAAGATGTGGGACAACACCATGGAAAGAAACCGAGTATATGGGGGTGTATCCAGTTTTATAAACATCATCATCATAAATATTTATAAGAAATATGCAGGATGTATGAAAGACTCACATAGCTCGAAGAAAATCATCATAATCATGAGAGGATGAAATATGTACAATAACACATGTGAGTCATCATATAATTTGTCAATTACTTTTAGTTCATCAAGAATATCAATTCTCATAATGTAAATATCATTTAAATCTTTCAAAAGAATAACTTTCACAATTCCATTTTCAAATCACTTCACCATTCACCATAGACACAAGGAAACACACACACGCTGGGAGATCCTATAACTGACATAAACTATGTGAGCTATATGGAGTCCAACGTACAACCCACGTTGGGGAGAGCCGTCCTATCCTTGCCATTAGAGTAGGACTATCGATATCAAATCCACACAAACTAGTGATCACTATATAAATCAGCCTCAGGATTACTCCTACGGGGGCACGTAGTTCTAGGGAAGAAAGGTTGCTTTATACCTCCCACTCAGTGCTAAAGATTTCTCCCGAACTTAGCTCAGATCATTTCAAAGACAATCCATAACAAAACAATTTCAGTAATATATAAATATACATCGGGAGCCATCATGCTTCCCATCTATCAAAATCAACCACGTTGTGGATTTCTTTCACACTTGAGTTCAAAACAACTCTATTAAGACCAAAAGATCAAATCAGTCAAAATATCTCAAATTTCAACATCAACGTGCCTATAACACACACTTTCTTAAAAAACACAATTTCCAATAGGGATTCACGACTTAAATATCAAAATCATGATAAATATCATTCAAGATTCATGCTTTATATCTCTACACATGTAAATTCATCTTTCAAAATCATAAACATCAAGATTTCATAATAATTATCATAAGATATGGGTTCATACTTCAATTTTATAAAAATTAAATAAAAATCATGCCTTTGTAAAGAAAATTAATTTTGG